>NC_056745.1:1196558917-1196631417 GCF_019279795.1 Protopterus annectens
CCAAAATTTTACAGAGGATCTATGGAGAATTGAGGAACACCCCACTTTTTTTTTGCATCTAATTTTGACCCACGTTTTTGAGTAAGAGCAATTATGGCCTCTTTACAAATGTTGGAAAATACTGTTTTTATGTATTTACTGAACAACAGCAGTACAGCTGCATCTGCTGAACTATTGTCACTCCTGCATTAGAATACTGTCAGTTGCATGTCCCTCTGAACTTTAAATGTGGATTTTAGTTAATGCCTCTGTAACAGCATGAATAATAGTTAAATTGGATTATATGTCTTCTTCCTTTTCAAATATGGTTTATCTTTGTTAGTATAAGCTAAAATAGGTAGAACAATTCGCTGAGACACTTATCTTTGTAGATATTGATTCCCGCATTTATAATATGTTGCAGTCATATGTTCTGTTTCTAGTTTTACTTACAAAATTATAAAAAGATTGGCAATCGTCTCTGTCTCCATAACAAGACTTTGCTTAAAATTGTTCTTTGATATTTCGACCATCATTATTCGTTTAGATTGAGTTTCTTTTAGGTTTTGGGTGCTATTGTTTGACAGGTATTTCTTATAAGTTGGCTTGTATCTTCTTTTTCATTTGTGCAGTTTAGTTATTTTGATGTTTCATCACACTCTAGCCTGCCATGTGTTTTATGTGCTGTGTATTTTGTTCTTAACCCTTTAAATATGGGCAACACTAATGCCAAAACATTGGTTACTGAGATAACTAGATGAGTTGGTTACCCATAGTTATTTTAAAATAATAAAAACTGATATCTTAAAATAAAAGAAAAAATATTTTCCCACTCTAAAGAAAGTTTGACGTTAAATATTGTGTGAGTACAATTAACACATTAATGAAATAATCACTCTAATCAAAGTAAATAAAAATGACCCCAAATGAACCCAGAAGTGAGACGGCACCCTACTTAATAGCATTCAGTTTCACTTTCCTCCTTTTCACAAAGTAGCAGGTCATGGCTAGCTAATCTGTCTTGTGTTACTATATGTGTAGCAAGCACTGAAATCAGTTGCTTAGATGCAATCTCTGTCAATACTTATCAGCAACTGCTCATCAGTTATCGAGAAACTAATGAGAAATTGCTGAGGATAGCAGGCATTCTAATCTTTAAAGACAGTTTTCTCTTGCAAACTATATGAAAAAAAAACTGGTAAGACACCAGGTAAAGCTGTGGTCAGTGTTAACAGACAATGCTACCCAGAGCAGTGATCTGTGGCAGTAACCATTAACCATTTGAAATGTTGGGATCCACTAAAGTCCTGAAATGCTGGCAATGAATGGTCAAAAGATCGGGCTTTTGTATACTAAATCCAAGATGACATTTCTCGGAACATTCCCTTTTCTCTGAGGTATGGCAGTCTCAGAGTTGGTATATATGAGTTCATGGGGTGTGGGGGACTTGCGTCTTACATGGAGGGTGCAGGGGGGCTCCCCCCTACAAAAAGAAGTTTTAAAGGGAAGAGTGATTTTTGAAATTCACTCTTCTCCTGTGTTTCCATCTTTTTTCAGCTTGTCAGTACTCAGCATTTCAAGTGCTGACATTTCAATAGGGAACAATCTGTGTCATTTGTGTTTTTAATGGCATTCAGTATTGGAGGTGAGGTATTGAATAAATAGTAGCAAATTCTACTCCTGTAGATAGAAAACAATCAAGAATTACAATTGTATGCAAGCAGAAAATAATATTTTGAGTGTGGATTGAAAGTTGTGTGTCAAAGTAAGTAATCAACTGTTCACATTTAAATGATGAACTGATATGACTTGTTAAGGTTACTGTGTATGTGTGTGTGTGTGTGTGTGTGGGGGGGGTGTATTTCTTTCAACTGCAGAGTCAAATGTTAGAGGTGTACCATATCAGAAAATGTAAGTTTTAGGGGATCAGTGGCTTGGGAAGGTAAGGTGTATAAGAAGTAACCAATCATGGATCTTGCACAGCAGTTTTATGTACGTGTGTGTGTGTGTGTGTGTGTGTGTGTGTGTGTGTGTGTGTGTGTGTATAAAACAAGCTGAAATGCATTGCTGTGGCCAACATTTCCTTAGCTGATCACATTCAAACATTTTGTACACCCAGTCAGAAGTGGCAAGTTTTTTGAAAGTGGAGAGGCAGTCTATGTGACAGCAACAGTCATTAATCTGGCTTATCAGAGGCAGTTCATGTGTGTTTAACTGAAATAGTGCGTATGTGTTACTATAGGCAATTTTCTTTTCACTTCATTAAAGTTGAAGTGTACTATTTAAGAGGGTAATTATTTTGAATGTGTAGGGAGGCAACATGTATTGAAAAGTGGCTGCTGGTTTGTTTACTTGATCACAAGTAAGGACACATCTATATGGATTGTCAGGGGAAGTGTATGTATGTGTGTGCGCGCATATGTATGTGGATGTGTTTGTGTATATATCTAGATGTATACATAAAACACATAAAAGCATTTCATTGTGTTGCCTTAGCAGAATCCTCTTGAACAATGTCACTGTATATGATAATTAGATACAATGCGAGGACTCTTTATCATGGAGAGTGTAATGGATGCCTGGAACCTTTTTAGTCAGAATGGTGGTGGCAACAAAATTATCAAAAGGTTTAAGAGTGTATGGTGCAGGGATAGTAAAACTTTTGCAGAAAAAGAGTGGTTTGGAAATCAAGTATACAAGGCACTACATTTAAGGATAAAGTGAAGTCTAGGTTCATTAAGTACTTCTTATAATATCTTCATCCTTCAGGCTATAGGCTATTCCTTGCCCCATAATATGATGTAAAGTTATTTATATGCAGAAGGAAGACATGGTTGTAACAATATTTTCTAGAGTCTTATTCTCACCGTGTTTCACTTGATATGAGGGAGGTGGTTCACGCTTACACTACATAGTTTGATTTCTCTCAGCATGTAAAATTCCGCATTTATATATTTTGGAACTATGCACAGGGCAGAATGGAACATCAGCCAGAAGGCACTCCTTTCTTTCTTTAGTAATATAGCTTATCCTATGGTTGCCAGTGTATTTTGCTGTGGATAAGTAGTAAACTGAACTATAAACATGCAAAAAGTCTAAAGTTGCTAATGTTCCTTAAATATAAAAGCTTTTGAGTCATCGTTACCACAATATGCAAAGTGATTACAACAGGCCACAGATCATATTACCTTAAACATAAGGAATATGAAACAATAATAGGTAATATTATTATATGTTGCATCTGTGGAATTAAGTTCATAAATATGTATTTCTAAAACAAAGAAAAGTCATAATTTACAAGAGTAAGCATGCTGGTAATCCAAGACTATTCCTGCAGTCCATTCTGTAGCATTTAAGCATCTAGTAGGTACTGTTGTTTTGAATCAGTTATGAGCATTAGATGTGCTTTTTTGGTATGGCCATATGATTTTTCACCAGAAAAACCTGGAACTAAGGAATCCTTGGTAGCATCTATCAAAGCCACTGACATTCAGCTTGACCGTAAAAGCTTCTTCCTTGGTCTGCTGTTCTGATGTTCTTAGCAACATAAGTATAACAGTACATAAATGTATGTAGATACACACAGCAAATGAGCTGCGTAACGTGCATACGTCCATTTAACATCCCCTTGACTTGAAAAGATGCATTTGATTTGTGTGTTTGTAACAAAATTTAAATGGTCTGGTAGATTTTCTTGCTTTATTTTTCTATCAGCCAGATACATGATAAAATCTGTTTCTGAAACACACGTCTGCTTGGAATCCATTCCTATTCGGTGCCATTTATGTTTGTTTTCATTGTCCGCTCTACTGTCTGTACACTTACAGCTTGGTCATAGGTATATTCTGGAAGAGAAAAAATACTTATTACAGCTGTTGATTTTCTACATCTAATATAGAAAGTTACTGTTTGTCGTTTTTGCATTTAAGTTACCTGTAACACATTGCATTTAAGTTACCTGGCACTTGCTCTCTAAAGCAATTATATAAGTCAGCACTAAAAAATTAAAAGCACTACACCCTCACAAACTCCCCTTGAGTACGTTGTTCCCCATTGGCCCTTTTTTTTCAATTATAAAGAATTCCCAATACTATTCTAGCATGTCCAAAGGTCAGTTGTTAATCTCCTCTCCGGTCCAGCTGGTGAATATGGGAATCTTGAGGCAATGTTACAACTGCCTCATGTACACAGACAACCCTCTCCTCCTCCCAACAAATTCCAACACATGTGAGAGATGCAACCATATAGCCAAACTGGAAGCTAAGCTCTCTCAACTCAGTACTGGTGTAACCATTCAGGAGGAGAAGGAAACCACACTCACTACAACTCCAGTCTCACATAGACCTACCACGACAGCAAACCAAACACATAAACACACGAAAACATACTCGGAGGCTCTAAATAAAAATCTGCCTAAGCAGCAGAGATCTCCAAAGCAGACACCCAAGCAACCACTACCGCAAAACAAAACACGTGCAACACATAGCTCACAAAGCCAGTGTGCCGAACAGTCACAGCCCTTAAGGCTAAACAACACACCTGATACACTTGTAATAGGTGACTCTATCGTCAGGCACACTGATGTCCTGCTCACCAGGCTGAACAAGGAGAAGGTCACTGTGAGCTGCCTGTCAGGCGCTAGGATCAACCACATAACACAAGCACTCAGGTCACTCCAAGGGAAGTACAAATATGACTCAGTCATTGTCCATGCTGGTGTGAATGACCTGAGATGTACCTCCCTGGACTACATGAAAAGAGACATAGAGGAGCTCTCTGAGCATGTAGCCCAGGCCGGTATGACCCTGACCTTGAGTAGCATCTTACCCTCACCAAGAATGATGCCACAATATGAAGACAAGATGATCAATTTCAACAATTGACTTAAGTATTGGTGTCATTCAAAGGGGATCCATTGCCTGTCAGCCTGGGATGACATGCTTGACAAGCCACAATGCTTCGCTAGGGATGGCTTGCACCTGTCACCCCTGGGCTTTTGGATATTGGCAAAGGCTCTTGCCACTCTCATAGTGCCTTTTTTAGGCAAGGCTCAAAAGACTAACCCACCTCCATAGGTATCACAAGGGATAAAAAACTAAGAGTAATGCTACTCAATGCCAGAAGTCTAAACCTCAAGATGTATGCACTCAAAACTCTCCTTAGCATGGAGAACATCGATATCTGTGCAGTAACAGAAACCTGGTTCAAGGCTCCCGAGAGCACCCCAGCACTACCAGGTT
This sequence comes from Protopterus annectens, assembly GCF_019279795.1. Taxonomy (NCBI): domain Eukaryota; kingdom Metazoa; phylum Chordata; order Ceratodontiformes; family Protopteridae; genus Protopterus; species Protopterus annectens. The sequence goes on from NC_056745.1 coordinate 1,196,564,137, forward strand.
ATACCTCATACCATGCTTTTTGGCCCCAAAACTTGGACCGAACCACAAAAGGAGGGGGAGTATCAATATTCGTCAAAGATACCCACACCTCCAGGTTGGTGGCACAGCACGAAGCATCAGAGACTATCCATGTGCAACTAACAGTGGGTAAAGCTGCCTTCCAGTTTATAGCCTGCTACAGACCACCCTCCCAAACCCAGGAACCCCACTCGGCCTTCCTGATAACACTGGAAAATATGAAGGTCTCTCCAAACACCATTATACTGGGTGACTTCAACTACCCAAACATAGACTGGGAGCATTACTCTACCTCCAACACCCTAGCCCAAAGGTTCCTAGAATTTATAAACTCAAATGCTATGGAACAACTTGTTACCACTCCCACAAGAGGGGAAAACATACTGGACCTGATCATCATCAACATGGGGACTCTATGCTCCAGACCAGAAGTGTATCCCTCACTGGTAAGATCAGACCATAAACTAATCTCACTGGATATTCACATCCCGACCCCACCCCCTGCCCAGAAAACCACAGTGAAAAACTTCTCTAAAGCAAATTTCACACTCCTCAAAACCGACGTGGAATCCTTCAAAGCCCCCGGGCCTGTGGAAAATATGGCCCAGACTGCAGAATCCTTTATAAACGCATTCTATGAACACCTTCAGGAATGCATGGATCATGCAATCCCAAATAAAACCAAGACCCAATCCTCCAAAGGCAGACGTCCTGTCTGGTGGACCCTAGCCATAAACAAACTATACAACAGAAGGAGGAAGCTACTACATGATAGAGCAAAATCCCAAAAAGGGAAGGCATCTCTGATCAGTATTAGCAAAAAACTACGGGCACTCATAAAACCGTCTAAGGCCAGCTTCGAGTGAAAAATTGCACAGGACACTAAAGATAATCACAAGGCTTTCTTTAGTTATGTTAGGAACCTGGGTGGGAATTCCCAGATATGCTCAGAATTAGTCCAAAATGACATAAAATACACCAAACCCACAGACATTGCCAACATCCTAGCTGACAGATTCAGAGCAAACTCCCCCCCCTCCCCACCAAAAGGGCAAATATCTATCCCAGCAGAGTGCTGCCCCCCTGACATCTCAGATGCTCAGGTAAGAACCGCCCTCTCCAAAGCAAAAAATACAGCATCAATGGGACCAGACGGTGTCCCAGGTTGCGTCCTACATGAACTCCAAGAAGAGCTAAACCCAAACATAAAACTACTGTTCAATCTCAGCCTTACTACAGGATATGTACCCAAAGAGTGGCATACAGCAACAGTGGTCCTTCCCCACAAAGGTGATGCCTCAATGGATCCTGGAAACTATCGCCCCATAAGCCTAACTAGCTTGGTCTGCAAAGCTATGGAAAGGATCATCATGGACCTCATAAATAAAGATATTGGGGACCTACAGACATTGGATCCTACCCAGTTCGGCTTTGTTAAGGGCAGATCCTGCCTCTTAAACCTGGTCAATTTCTTTGAAACAGTCACCAAGGCCATTAACGAGGGGAAGGTGGTCCACACAGCCTACCTGGACCTCGCAAAAGCCTTCGATAGAATACCCCACTCGGGCATTATAGATAAGCTCACCAGTTTAAATATAAACCCCCATGTCACTAGATGGGTTGCAAACTGGCTCAAGGACAGAACCCACATGGTTAGAATTGCTGGAGCCATGTCAGATTCCAAACCAGTTACAAGTGGTGTCCCACAAGGCTCAGTCCTGGGACCTCTCTTGTTCAGTATATATTTCTCGGAGGTACAGGCTAACACGGAAGGACTGTGGCTGACCAAGTACGCAGATGACTGTAAACTGGGCGCCATAATTGACTCTCCAGCCGACACAAGCATCCTCCAAAAGGGCCTCATAGAAACAGACAACTGGTGCCAGAGCCATGGCCTCAAGCTAAACAACAAAAAGTGTATAGTCATCTCCTTTGGCAAAAACAAAGTGCCCACAAATTACCACATAGGTAGTAATCCATTAAGTACGGAAGAAGTAATTAGGGATCTGGGGACCCAAGTTGGTAGCAATCTCTCATTTGACAACCACGTGGCCAAAGTGGTTAGAAAAACATTTTATATAGCCCACCTAATCATGAAGGGATTCACATCTAGATCAGGGGAAGTCATCATGCCTCTTTACTCATCCCTCATCAGGCCCATAATTGAGTACAATGCCCCTTTTGGGATGTACCTTACCAGACACCTGCAGCAACTGGAAAGACCCCAAAAGTACCTCACCAAGAGGATCAAAGGGCTCAAACAGATGCCATATGCTGCCCGGTTAAAGAAACTCCAGCTCTACTCAGTGGCATACCACCTGCTCAGAGGCAATCTGTGCCTGACGTATAAAGCCATGTCCAACCCGGAATTAATGGACATGCTGCACCTCAGAAAATCCAAATCCCATCGAGCTACACGCTCGAGAGACTTGAACCTCAGCACTGAAATAAATAGGACATGCTGGAGGGACAGATTCATAACCCAGAGGCTCCCTTCACTCTGGAATAAAATCCCAGTCCAGGTTAGGCAGAGTCCCTCATTGACTCTTTTCAAGAGGAATCTTGATGAGTGGATGGGAGATCGTAGGCTTACCCCGGGTATCACTTTTGTGTCACTGTTAGACAGAGGCACAGTATACTAACCTCGAAAAAGGGCATAGCAAAATTAATTTAAAATGGGTGGTGAAAGCCAAACACACTCTGGCTAGGCTTATAAATGCCATAGGGCAGATAGCCTAGTATGAACCTATGAACCTATACACACAGACAAATGAGGGCTGTAGGCTTTAGATCTGTAGCATTCAACTTTGTTCTATGTCAATTACCTGTCAACCCAGAAAATGCATGCAGTTGCTAATTGTTCTTCAGTATTTCATATCACATTTAGTTAGATGTAACTGACTATAAACAGTAAGGAAAACAAATTGTTCATAAGAGAAGTATGTGCTTTAACTAACCGTTGCAATAGATTTCAATGTTAGACTGTGTTATTGAGAAACAAATGAAAAAAAAAAACAGAGAAATACATCAGGTGTCAAGAACTTTTTGACCAACCATTCAGCCAATTCATTTTTGAATATTTTTAATGGACTCACTGATCCTGCTTAACTTAACACATTTACAAATCAAACTACTGCCTGAATGAAAAAATGCTTTTGTCAAAGAAGTATTGAAGTTCACTTGCATTAATACGTTGCTTCTTCTTGCCAAATATTGCTTCAAAAGATAATTCCTACTACTGAGGCTAAACTTTCATCATGAAAGAATTTGTAAGTTAAAACCAAATCCCCTCTAGTCAATCTATAACAGATGGGATATAACTGTCAATTAACCATGCACTCTTTATAACTGAGGTTCCTAACTTGAACAAATATTCCTGGTGTATGATTTCTGTGTTGAATCTAGTTTCTTAGGAGAGTTTTCATTGTAGATGGACAAGGACCAACTGTATTCAATGTGTGATCTGATCAGTGACTTATGTAACATCAGCAGCACATTGACCTTTTAGTAACTATGATTTGAAAAACATCTCTTATTATAGTATAGGACCTCGAAATTACATTTATCATATTTATTACATTCAGACTTCTAGCTCTGTCTGCAGTCCCACAACAGGACTACCCCATGCATCTGCATGCAGAATATCCTGTGCTTTCCTTAGCATAATGTTTGTGTGCATCAAGAATCCTGTCATGGTTCCTCGTGTGATTCTGGAATGCAGAAATACAATACAAGCTTTCTGTGTCACAGGTCATCCTCCATCAGTACTGTCTCACATGAACTGCATGCATTTAGCTATCAAGGCACCAAAAAGTCCAGATGAAGTGTTGTACATCAACCACAAAGAGGTACCTTTCCATTACTTATTAAACAGCTGGCAGTGCATAAGACTAACTGTCAGTGTGTGTGTGTGTGTGTGTGTGTGTGTGTGTGTGTGTGTGTGTGTGTGTGTGTGTGTGTGTGTGTGTGTGTGTTTCCCAAACCCAATGAGTGGGCATAGTGCAATTATTTGATGCATGAGTTAGCTGTTCTAGTCATTCACCCAGAACAAGATAATATGGGAAGATCTTATTAGCGAATACAGACAGGATACACAAGTTTCAGATGTGCTACATGCATTATGTATCACATGCACTACACATGCATCTGACAGACCCGACACCTACTGTCTGCCTCTTCCATAAATATGACAAGCCCTAGTAAGCATGGTAAGTGACTGATATACTACTGGTATGATATAAATGAGGAGAAGTACCACCAGGCACATACACTCCGTGTTGGAGCATGTCTTGCTAGATGACTATCTCTGCTGTATGTCTTCATAGTATTTTCCCAGTATGGCCAATAAGCATTATGTGATGTGAGACGTTGCATTACATGATATCACATTCAACATCTCTTAATAGCAACCATAGGACAGCAGCCAAAAGTGACCCCACTGTGCGTAGCAGAAAAGACAGATAAAGCATGAGAGGAGTACATTGCTGATCTGCCACCAGCTGATCATGTTATATTGAGGGTACAGTACACCCAAACGTACATCCAATGAACACACATAGTACAAATATTTACCAATTCATATCAACAATATACTAATATTAAAGTGATGAACTCAATAAAATGAATACAGCAGTGATGAAGTAACCTGCTCCTATCAATGGCAGCATCATATGGGTCATAGCAGTGTGGACATATTTGTCAGTGCCGTAACACAATGATGACATGCCAGCATGTCTGTAGTGACCAGAATATTGAAGGGGCCATTCCCTGACATCATAAATTAAGCTCAGAACACTCATGGGTCCGCATAGAACATGACTTGTGTTTCCATGCAACTGCAGGGTGTCCCTCAGTAAAGCAATATTCAAGTTAGTGTGATAAGCTACTGCTTAAGCTTTAGCAGGATATCCTGGCCAAAAGTGCCTTCTTCATATGTGCTTATCTGTGGCCATCTGGGTTGTCAGCTTTCCCATCCCACTGATGATACACCTTTCCCCTGCCATAAAATCTAGACTGATATGATGGTGATGGCAACTCCAGCTCTTCTGATGCATATGAGTTGTATCATCTTCACATGGATGTCTGTCACTATGCCATCAGCATCACTGGGTACAAGCCACAGCACATTTGCTTCTCTCTGAATTGCCTGTAATTACCACACGTACAAATCATCACTTTCCTGTGGTAGTCAACACTGGCAGCCCATGCACTGTGTTGTTTTATTATCTTTTATGTGACTTTAGGGCATGATGTAAACACTATTCCTGTTGTCCAGTGTTACCCACTCACTCATCATGTTGTATAAAGCAAGCACAAAATAAAATTGCATAGTTTCCCTAAATGTAATACTATAGACTTCCCCAGTCTAGTAACTCATGAAAATGCTCTTTCAGAAATAAAAGGACCTTCATGGTCAAAATAAACTAAACTAATGACATGAACTACAATTTCTGTCCAAGTTATCATCTCATATACCCTCTGGCACATCCCTCGACCTTAACCAGAGAGAACATTCACAAACAGGGTCACAACATCACAGCCTTCCAAGCTGACCATCGAGCATTAAAGTAACAGCAAACCAATAGCATTCTAATATCTCTTTCAAATGGATAACTGAGTTATACTATTGAACAGTACCACAGAGAACGCAGTCATTTAAACATAATGATTCTACCTTTGAACAGGCAGATCTTTATGTATATAGTAAACGAGGAATTATACATCATAGTATGGTCAAATGGACATACTTCCCCCTTCAGTCTTTGAATGGAAAAATCCAACACAGTAGGAATGTGACAAGCTTTAAAACCACCTTATTTATATCATCTCAACAATTTAATCCAAACTCGCAATCAAAAAACAAATTAGCAGAAAGACAAGATTAAAATCAAATGTCTTAATTAACATACATCGTATTTCATAATGTCTAGGTGGTACAATGGCACAGCAGGTAGTATTGTTGTAGTGCAGATTCTGCATGTCCTTCCTGCATTCATGTAGGTTTCATGTGTGTGCTCCAGCTTCTTCTCACATTCCAAAGACATACAGCAAGAGGACTGGGTACTCTAAATTGGCCAAAGATGTGAGTGTGCATGCGTATGTGATTTGGAAGAGCAGTGATGGCAAGCCTAGTCACCTGACAGTGTGAACATTGGCTCTAGAAGATTGACACTGATGAAGTAACACCCCGACCCCATGTGCAAAAATGGAAAAAGGGGTGGTGGATGGATGGATACTTCATAATGTCACTTGAAATATCTCCTAAACAAGTGGGTCAGAGGTAGTAAACTAGAGGCAAAAGGGTTAAAACACAGAATTAAATAAGCTTAAATATTAAATATATAAAACAAACATAACTAATAAAAGATAATTGAAGAGGCATTTAGCCAAGCTATAGATATCATTGTTTTGTTAATCAAAAACAGCATTATAAGTCTTAGAAAAATGTGTTTCACTGGCATATACATGTAGTCTGGTCCAAGTTACTTATAAGAATCCTAAAACTAAAGGAATATAACTAACTCTCTAACCAACTATCAGAACGATATTCTGTAAATAATCACATATACTTAGAGCCATGTGACTGATTCATACCATTAAACCTCTTTGCTCAGTCTGGGCAAAGCCAAAAATAATGGTGGGACAAAGGTTCAAAATCAGGGACAATTTTAAATATTACAATAATTCACTTAAAAAGTTAATAGAATGAAAGGCTTTGCATCAAAATGCATTTTTGAACAGCATGAAGTAAGAGACTCGAATGTGTGTTATCAGTTACTGACTCTAATTGTATGAGAAAATCAGAAAGTTTATGAGGGGCAGGGGAAAAATATGAAGCAAAATCAGGGACATACTGTAAAATGCTCAACAGCTGAGAGGTGTAGACTAATCCACAAAATTATACCTGCTCAAATTCATACATAAGAACTAAGCATACTCTGATTTAAGTATCTGTAGCTTAAATATGCAAAATGTTCCCTGAATGATCTGCATTCTTATACAAGAAAAAAAAACCCTCACGTCAGCCCATGTTGAACCCATGTTTCTTCCTTCGGTATTAAATATTATTATAAATTTTAATAAATTGTCAGGATGGAAAACTCACGTACAGGTCTTTCGGCCTTTCCCGGTTAGGGGTCGCCACAGCAAAACTCCAGTCCACTAATGATTGGCAGTGGATTTTTATGGTGCTGAGTTGCCAACCCCGCGCCCAACCTTCAAAGAAGGCACACCCATTCACACATGCACCTACTAGCATGTCTTTAAACATCACCTGACCACAGGGAGGACATGCAGACTCCACACAGAAGGCGCTCCAGCTGAGAATCAAATGGGAGAACCTCTTGCTGTGAGAATGCTAACCTCTGCACCACCACGACCAACACCACCACCTCGGCCAACACAGAAAACTCATGTACAAGTAATCCCTGTAATTCTGCCACTTACAAGTAATCCCTGTAATTCTACCAGCCTAGATCAAACACTATCAGTAGCATTTACACACACTCTGGATTATATCTCAATCAAAAGTTCCACTCATCCTATACAAAATACTATTAAGCCCCTTAGTAATGATAAGGTCTTTAGAATGTTCTTAAATGTAAGTTAAACCTGTAATTGGAGATCCATTTAATATGTGCAGTATAATACAACAAATCCTTTGATAAAATAATCAGAAATGAAGAGCAACATTCTCAGAACTTCTCACTTCCTATGGTAATTTGCCAGCATGGGTTGGTCAGTAAGCTCAATACAAAGAATCTCAGGTTTAGGGTCATGTTAAAGCCACAAAGAGAAGCATCTCATATGTGTGGCTCATTATGACATCTTTGAATTGAACACTGTGCTGTCAGACCTAACCATGATAGTACTCTCCCTACCAACACACACACACACACACACACACACACACACACACACACACACACACACACACACACACACACACACGCACGCACGCATGCACGCACGCACACACACACACACACACACACACACACACACACACACACACACACACACACACACACACACACACACACACACACACACACACACACACACACACACACACACACACACACACACACACACACACACACACACATGCACAAACTCAGCCAAACATCTACACACAAGTCCCCAGAGAAAAATTAACTCATCTGAGTTAATTGGAAGCTATGTTCACTTCTGAGGACGAGCACAATGCTAAATAGCATTATCTCTTCCCCTGGACTGACACATTAGCTTTTGGCTTCCTCAGTGAGAATACTGTCTTACATATAGCTCCCACCAGGCGAAACCTGTATTGGAAGCTTCATCTCTGACTCAGAAAGGCTTAGCATGATGGGGAAACCATCCAACTTAAGGTTTCCTCATCACTGTAAGCCTTTCTGAATCCCAGGAAAAGTATTTACTGTGAAATTCTCATACACCATAAAATTCTCTTCCCATTAGAAGTATACTTTTAAATTAGAAAAAGTGAGCAACTTTTTAATGTCCCATATCTTAATATACATGAACACAATTAATCATCTCTAACAGAATTTCATTATTTAGGTTCCAAAGAAATGCACAAAAAATACCTCACAGCAAAATAGAATTAACAATAGATGCAGATATTTCTCTTAAAATCTGTTGTATACTTAATGTCTTCCCAAATATTCACAGACCATGTCATGCAAAAAATATCTACAGAATAAAACAACAATAAACCAATGTGAAGTCCATCTCAGTGTCTATAATCTTCACCTGTGCATCCTTATGTTGATTTACCTTGTTCATATGCTCTCTCATATCTATAATCGTGGGCACACTGCAAAGAATATTCCCCATACTGTAAAAATATCAAGCAGAAAACAAAAAGAATATCCACGCGAGTGACCATCGTCTTCATTTGGGCTAGAAACTCCAAGAAACAATTAATTAAAAATGTGAACATCATTCCAACTTTAATAAATAGCTAGTGGCCCAGAACCCTTATTCTGGTGAACTATTAGGGAAAATTAATCTGTTATTCCATCTCATATTGCCAAAGGAAAACTGGAAAACATGACCTCATACTTTTTCCTTATTCAGCACATCTCCTATATTCTTTATATCCAATGAATTTCATAGCATAAAAGGCCTTACTGATACATTTGTGACATATTCCTTAGTTTCATAATCTAATACATGGGGCATACCTTTTGGAAAAAAAAGCACTTGAGCCACTGCAGGAAACGACAGGTTATACTTAGTCTTATATTTACAACATTCCTTAGTGATCTCCATGAATTGTCATCTGTGCAACAAAATGGTTTCCCAGATAGCATGATCCAGATAGACTCGGCAACCATCAATTGTACATTTTTTACCAGGTTGACAAATCTGCTATAAATGTATTATTTTTCATAACACATAATATGTTGCACTAAAATCAGTCTAGGCTTCCCAAACGTCCATTCAGCAGTAGTCATCACAGTTTCTTAGAAAACTCACTCAAAAGAGTCTGATTAGCTTTTAAGAACTTCAGACAGTCTGAACCTTCATCACCAGTCGACTCAATTTCATATTTCTTCTTTGAGCCTTGTCGTCCAAAGTTGTTGCTCAAACATCTGTCCATAGGTTTCAGCTGCATTATTTTACTTTTTTCAAAACCCTTCTGTTTTATGACAAAGATGGTATTGTATTGCGGTCACACAAGTCACTGCTTTCATTTTCGTAGCCCTGTAATCGTCTGGCATACCTTAATCATATGTTAGAATGTTGCTACATTTCATACGTGGGTATGCCTAAATCTTGTGACCAAATACCGTCACGCTGTTTGTACAGGCAGGGCTATATCCGTGCACTAAACTCTATTCTCCTTATCTTCTTCAGTTATCACCTAATATCCCATCTTTTCACAGTTTGTACAATGCAAAAACAAATCCACACCAAGCTACTGCAGTAAAATTTTACTTGCTTAACTAAATTTAACTATGTAACATAACACCAATTAACACATATGCTGTTGGAGTGACATAAGGAGATGATCAACTTCTTGAAGCAGTGCAAGATCAGCTTCTTTTGAGGGGAAAAACATCTGACTATGACAGGTCAGTGCTCACTAATTCTCTTGACTGGTTTGCCCCAAATCATGTACATCCTATGCTGTTTACGGCATGAAAGCCATGGTTTAATTTTGAGCTGTATTTCAATATTGAGGGTTGGAATATTGTTGAAGTGAGGGTCTTTGGAGTAACAAAATTTATTTGGATGTGCATTATGCTTAATGCCAAACTGAGACATCTCATAAAAGGTACTTGCTTGTCCAGAAAGATCACACCATGGCTTAGCAGCCAGTCATGTTCTTATGGGTAGCTGATGGACTGAGTAGCACCACCAATCATATCAGTGTGAGATCGCTGCTTGGTTTTTCAATCACAAGGTTGCTGCGATAAGATCAACATTTTCATACTTAGACTCTGTGGGTAGTTTCCTGGTTCAGGCTGAGATAATAACAGGGATTTGTCCCCCTCTCCAAGGTCATGCGACCCTGGAGTTGGTATATATAGTTAGGGGGGATGTGTGGGGGGGGTGCAGCCCCCCACCTATTTTTGTTCAAAATCTGTCCTTTTTGTGTTATTTTCTTCTTTTGCGCCCCCCACACCCCCCTAACTATATACACCAACTCCAGGGTCACACAACCTTGGGGAGGGGGACAAATCCCTGTTATTTGTCTTGAATACTGGTTTTCGTTCAACTGAACTTTCGATCAAATGAGTTTAGATCAAATGAAATTTCAATCAAATGAAGGTAACCCATATACATATATATATATATATATATATATATATATATATATATGTATATATATATATATATATATATATATATATATATACATACACATATATATATATATATATATATATATATATACACACACACACATATATATATATATATATATATATATATATATATATATATATATATATATATATAGTTCTAATATACATGCTTTCAAAGTATGGTTAGTTTTACCAACATAACATTTGCAGATTATAACAGCCAAAACATGCATAGAGTGGTAAACAAAAGCAACTGGTAAAACAAACACCACACCTGAAGCCACAGGATTGTGATAAAGTCTGCATTGAGACAGACGAAAGCGCTTACCTACTGGATTATTTACTGCTTGGATTTTTGCTTGTCCTTAAACTTTTTATCTACCTACTGGATTATTTACTGCTTGGATTTTTGCCTGTCATTAAACTTTTTATCTTCATTGGAATACAGGACTACTGAATTGTTTTGTGACTGCTGTGGGATTTTGGCTTCAGGTGTGGTGTTTGTTTTACCATTTGCAGATTATACATTGTGTTAAATACACCAGATCAGTACTATTACAATCAGCAAAGAAATTAAATCTATATGTATGACTAGTGATAGGGTATATAAAAGTAGACAGAGAACAAATATACCTGCAAACATTACAGGACTTGCAGCCAAAACCACCTATTTTATCAGAAACAGGGTGAGGAGAACACTTATCAAATTATGACATAATTGTTGTTTAAGTGGTGGACCATTCTTAAAGCAGAATCTAGGTTGACAAGTCAACAGTTTCTTAAACCTGTCTTCAACCATTAATATCGACCAGTTCTTCCTTACAATGTCACAAACTAGATTAATATCATTGGAATATGTTAAATTCATCCTAAAACCTTTAAAAAATGCATCTTCCTTATTACATTTTATCTGATTCCCAATTTCTGAAAAAATGGTTTAGCATAATCATGCCTATGTGAATAAATATCTTTAATCACATGATTTATTTTGTCACTTGAATATCCTCTAGTCCAAAAGTCTTCACGCATTTCATTAAAGACCCTAGGCAAGGTAGCATCAATATCATTAAGTCTAACAGCTGTAAGAAATTGGCCTTTGAGAACATTCCTGTGTACATGGTGGGGGTGCATACTTATATGATTTAAAATATTTTTCTTCTTACATGTTTTCTTATACAAAGTAGTAGAAATCAGTCCTTTGCTATACTTATTAACCAGGGCATCTAAGAACACAATAGAGGCATTTGAACTTTTAAAACTAAACTTCAAAAACGAAGTAGTGACACAAAAATATCCAATAAAATCATATAAAGCTCCAACATATCCAGTCCAAGCAATAAAAACATCATCTACAAAATGTCCATAATACTTAATATATTCTACAAACATGTTCACAGTAAACACTGTTTCAGATTTCTAGTAAGCTAAAACCATGTCACCATAACTATGGACACAAACCGTGCCCACTGTTACATCAACTTTCCGTAGGTAAAGTATGTCATTAAAAATAAAAACCTTATTCTCAAGAATAAGATCAATAACCAACAAAGCAAGTTGATCTTGGAATTACTATTATCAGAATGGTGTGATAGAACGAGTCACACATTCTCAACACCTATATCATTAGGACTGTAAACAAAGAGCTCACATCCATTGTGACAAAAATATTGTCATCACCATTATCAAAGTCTCTTGACCAATTATATAAACTCTATTCTTCAATACTGTATCAATCTCATCTAACAATAGACTTAACATTTTCTCTACTAAAATAGACAATGGTTCTGTTAACCATCCTTGACCAGATACAATCGGTCTCAAAGGAGGACCCAAACAATCCTTATGCATTTTAGGCAATTCTTATATGGTCGGGATGTTTAACAGTAAAAAACTCATATAGTTGCCAATATAAATTATCTTGGGCTCTCTTAATCAATGAATTCACTTGGTATTTAGTTAAAACATTATAAGTTACATTATCAGATACCATCAAAAACTTATGTTCAAAATAAAACTTCCTATTAATTATTACTGTGGCTCCACCTTTATCTGCTGGATGAATCTCCAGAAGCAGTGACTCAGGTAACTCATGAACTGCAACACGTTCATTAGGTTTTAAATTACGAAAACCCAAATTATGTTTAGTAGGCAGAACATCACAAACTTCATGCTCACATGTCCTCAAAAAACCTTCCATAAGGGAACTACTATTAGGAACAAAAATGCTGGGTTTCTTAAATGAACTAACATAGTTGTGATGTGAAAACTTAGTCTTAAGTGATACATTTCCAGCATATAACTCCAAGTCAACCAAAACATCAGTCACATTAGCACTGGTAGCTGAAACAAAGGATAAACCTCTATTTAAAACATTTAGTTTATCAAAAGTCAATTCAACAGATGAAATATTTACAACCAAGTTGTAAAAGTATCTACATGTTTTATTCAACTTCTAATAGAACAGCCATTCCCTGATGTTATAATACATCATTGTGTGTCAGTGTGTGACCCTTGTTCCAGTCTTCTGTGACCTTTTCATGCTATTTTTTCCCTAACAGAAAGCTGAGCTGACAATTCTAAAAACCACTGCAAAGTCTTATAGCTGGTTTACATCGTCATCTGACATCTAATTATTAGAATAATTGTTTTCAACATAAATATTTATTCATATTGATAAGTACGCCTTGATAAAGAGAGGAATTATTCATAAGCACTATTTTATCTTGGCTGATGCCCTTTTAGCCAGGCATTGTAGTTCCATGCAGCTTTGTATTCATGCTTTCAGTCACTGCCATTCACATAAAAAATTGTTCCCACATACTGCCAAGAAAGATTTCATAAGCTGGTGTCTCAAAATTATTTGAGATCCCAATACTATAACATAAGTTTTTAGAATCCTGCTGCATGTAACAGCACCTAAATCAAATGGCCCTGATGTATGTATCCTCTTGTGGTTCTTCCAATCTCAGCTAGATGAGTAGCCTCTCCTCGCATATTCGTCTGTCCTCATAAATTCTGGTAGAGTTGGAAAAGATAAAGGGGCAGAGGCAGATGGATGTTCTATACTAAAATCAGGTGCCTTTGACAGAGCCACAGTATCAGTAACTAAGGAAAATTTAGTTTGTAAGCCTACCTATTCACAATGAGGTTTAGCGGTCAGGATAGATGCATTAATTATCATAAGTTTCACTGCATTTTTACACGTTGATATATCACCTTCTCCTTGGGTTTGTAAACTAGCAGTGCACGTTTTGTTCCTAGGCCATGAGAAAATATAACCTTTACAGAAGTCAGTGGAGTCTCGTAATAACATTCTACATTTAACTTCCTGTAGCCTTTTCTCATAGATCACAATATCACAGAACAAATCCTCCATTCTCTGTTTGCATAGAACTGAGCAAAGCTGAATATTCACCCTGTTCCTTAGAGTAGTAATCTCCATTAAAAGAGACAGCTCAATAGGTTTAAAGAACTCAATTAGTAGCTTCATATAATTGAAGGGATTTTCTAAATTTAATGATTTGCCACTGCTTTAGTAACTCAGGGTAATTATTATAAGTCAGCATCTGTAAAACACAAAAATCTGTCAGAATTGCCCTGAAATGTAAGCATGCTTCCAAATGCAATCTCTGCCATTGTAATCTTTTATATTTATAAAGGTCATTCTCTAATTCCTTCAATAAAGATAGAAAGTCATCAAAATTCGCAGGACCATGTCCAGATCAGGAACTGCACCACTTAAAGATGCAGACAACACTGGGTTCCCTTCTACTTTTAGCACACGACTAAAATGATCGGCACATATAGCGGTTTTGTAGAACCACCTGGGTTGTAATTGAATTCTATGTAACCTCTTTCAGCTATGTCCCATAGGGTTAAAAAAATAACAAAAATATATAACAAAGAATATAACCACAATGGATAAAAATGGGTCACACAACAGCATCAAACAAATAAAAAGTAATAAGGAGACCAATTAACACAGCCCAGCATAAAAACAAAAAAGGTTTATTAATAGGGTAAGCACTTTCATACTTAAAAGACATTTCATCAGACCATAAAAACATCAAACAAGACTAGCATTTAAATAATCAATTAATGAGCAAGTGCACATGATTTCAATACAGGTCTTAAAGGGACAATATCATTTAAACCTGATCCCTTATCAGCTTGTAGTTCTAAAATCCATCTTATCTCTACACACTTAGTTTGATTAGAGACATCCCCACCTCTCAAACCAATAAGTAATAATTGTAGAACAAAAAAATGTAAAGATATGTCCTCTGCATGCAGTACATACATGTTTCGCTAATGTATTAGACATCTTCCCTTTCCTAATATCATACAAATATTCTGATATACGTTCTTTCCTAGTACAGTTAGTCTTACCAACATAAAAACATTTGCAGATTATACATTGGGCTAAATACACCAGATCAGTACTATTGCAATCAGCAAATAAATTAAATCTATATGTACGACTAGTGTCAGGGTATATAAAAGTAGGTGTAGAACAAATATACCTGCTAGCATTCTGTCTACTAAACATACTTGGGTTTCCGGAATTTAAAACCTAATGCATGTGTTACTGTTCATGAGTTATGTGAGTCACCACTTCTTGAGACTCATCCAGCAGATAAAGTTGATGCCATGGTAGTAATGGATACGAAGTTTTATTTTGAATGTATGTCTTTTGTGGTATCTGATAATGTAACTTACAGTGTTTTAACTAAATACCAAGTGAATTCATTGATTAAGAGAGTCAAAGATAATTTATATGATTTTCACATGAATGGTCTTATTACTTGGCAGCTCTATGAGTTTTTTACTGTTAAACATCCTGTAACACTGATTGCCTAAAGTACATAAGGATCATTTGAATCACCCTATGACACCGATTGTGTCTAATCAAGGATGTTTAGCAGACTCATTATCTATTTTTGTGGAAAAAATGTTATTTCCGTTGTTAGATAAGACTGACACAGTATTGAAGGATACTAAACATTTTATTTCCAGTTTATATAATTGGTCAACAGACTTTGATAATGGTGACGACTATATTTTTGTCACAATGGATGTGATCTCTTTGTTTACGGTTATCCTAATGATATAGGTGTTGAGAATGTGAGACTCTTTCTATCACACCATTCTGATTATAAGAATTCCAAGATCAACCTGATTTGTTGGTTTTTGGATCTCATTCTTGAGAATAATGTTTTTATTTTTGAAGACATGTTTTACCTGCAGAAAGTTGGTGTAGCAATGGGCACGGTTTGTGGCAATAGTTATGTTAACATGGTTTTAGCTTACTGGGAATCTGAAATGGTGTTGCATGGGAATATGTTTCTAGACTATATTAAGTGTTACAGATATTTTATGGATGAATGTTTTATTGCCTGGACTGGATCTGTTTGAGCTTTATAGGATTTTGTTGGATATTTACATGGCATTACTTCGTTTTTGAAGTTTAGTGTTAAATATTCTAATGTTTCTATTGAGTTCGTAGACATCCTTATTAATAAGGATAATGAAGAATTGATTTCTACTACTTTGTATAAGAAAACATGTAAAAAGAAGAATATTTTAAATCATACGAGTATGCACCCTCGCCATGTACACAGGAATGTTCTCAAAGGTCAATTTCTTAAAGCTGCTAGACTTAATGATATTGATGCTACCTTGCCTAGGTTCTTTAATGAAATGTGTGAAGACTTTTGGACTAGAGGATATTCAAGTGACAAAGTAAATCATGTGATTAAAGATATTTATTCACACAGGGATGATTATGCTAAACAAATTTTTTCAAAATTTGGGAATCAGATAAAATGTAATAAGGAAGATGCATTTTTTAATGGTCTTAGGATGAATTTAACATATTTCAGTAATGTTAATCTGGTTTGTGACATTATAAGGAAGAACAAGTTGATTTTAATGGTTGATGATGGGTTTAAGAAACTATTGGGAGATCATCCTAGATTCTGCTTTAAGAATGGTCCATCCCTTAAACGACAATTATGTTATACTTTTCATAAACATTCTCACCCTATTTCTGATAAAATAGTCACCTTTGCCTGCAAGCCTTGTAATGTTTGCAGGTATATTTGTTCTACTCCTACTTTTATACACCCTGACACTACATTTTATACTATATTGAAAGGGAAAAGCATTGTTTAATAGAATTGAACATAAACCTGTAGCACATTAGTCATGTATGAGAAACAGTATAGTTCTGTTCCAGTTTATTTCATAATATTAAAACATTAGCACAATTACAAAACTTAGCTGGTCATTCTGGACACGAAAGCAGTACACTAATAAAGAAGAAAACTTGCTTAAACAAATCTGGCTTTTATGACTCAGAATTCATGTTCTAGCCACAAGTACATTTTAAAATGCCACATTCCACAATTTTTTCACTTAAGTGAAAGAAATGAATCCTTCGGCCAGTCCATATAATTTTTGTGATACTGAATACAGCATCTGTAATGAAATGTTGAGGTTTAAAATATCGGTTTCTAGCACTCGTTTATGTTAGTGCTTAATTTAAACAAAAACTGTGTTTATTGAATTAATAACTGGTGTATGTGCATATGTGTGCATGTTAAAACAGGAAGTGGTGGGGAGCAGGACATTTCCTGCAGATAACCATCATTCATTGATTCCACTCTTACTCTATTTATTTTCAAACTTAACAAAATGAAAAGAAAACAAAACAAGAGACATATTTAAGGGTAAATCAGATCTCTGAATGAAACATAGCATCCAGTGTGATATGCAACTGACAGTACCAATTTCAACATTATGGAAGAACTACTGTTCTAAAAATCATATATATATATATATATATATATATATATATATATAAGATTTATTTCAATAATAAAACCTGACAAAGCACCTGCAGACATGGCCCTTTTTCCAAGGTTAATAATACTTCCTTAAGTTGGGTAACTGTGGGCAATACTGGACCATCCAGAGGCAAAAAGACCCTCCATATATAGTATCAGATCTTAGATATGGACTGCTATTGTCAAACACTGCCCATCATGTTGGGTATTATGACTTAAGTAATAAGGATATGCATAAGCATTTGATACATTCACCAGATGAAAGGAGATAGTTCAGAACTCTTTAAATTCTTAATCCCTATGCCAGGACATGTTCCACTTCTTATGTGAAATTTGCAAAACTGTTCCACTATGGAAATAGTTATAGGATACGATAAGTTCCAAAGTCTGTAAATAAACTACAGATGCTTAAATGTAACACAGAATAATTGCAGAATGCTTAAATAGGTCTGTTATGTCAAAATAAATAATTAACAACTTACAGTAAGTTCTCTAGAGCGAAGTCCCAAATTTGTTTCATAGGCTGGAGGTGGCATCACATTAACACCCTGTTGAGAAGAATATGCTCCCATATATCCAGGGGCGGCTTGTGCTATCGGACTGCTGGACTGCAGCCCTCCCACCTTGAAAAAAAAAGAAAAAAATCTGTGAAACAAAATATCATGAGTCCCGACTCCTTTACGCATGCGCGGACACATTGGCGAACTCAGACTGCCTTTATCAGCAGTCTGGATGCAGACAAAGAGGTACCCAGCAATCTGTGCTGTGAGACACCCAGAAATCTGTGCAGTGATGACCGCACAGAACAGAAGAGCTCCAGACTGCTTCCCCTGCAGGCAGGGCCAATGAGAGGTGAGCTGAGAGCTCTCACAGGGATTTTGCTGTGCAGGCTCTGTGAGTGGAGTATACTGCTGGACAAATGGTCGCTTGCTGGATGGGCTTCGTGAAATGAGTAGGTGAAGGCTTTGTACATGTTCTGTTCATGAAACGGGTGGGTAGAGATACTCAGGCTTGAACCCTGTACCTTGGATGCAGGTGGCAAGGACCTGAATTCCCTATCCACCACCATTTCTAAAAAAATTTGCAGATTTTTGCCTCATATTTGTTCTGTTCTTCATAAAATCTGTGGTTTCTGTATCTACATGTTTCCTTGCAAAGCCTGTAGTGCAGTGGTGCACTGGTAGCATTGCTGCCTGACAGCTACAGGTTCTCTGGTTTGATTCTTGGCTGGGGTGCCTTCTGTGTGGAGTCTGCATGTCCTCCCATCTTACAAAGATGTGTCTGGAGTTTCTCCCTGCTCTGCTGTAAATTGTCTTTTGTTCCAAGTCAGACTAGTTTCCTGGTTAAATGTTTAAAAATAACAGGCATTTGAATTTCAGACTTCATATTCTTCAGAAAGTACATGGTAACACAAAACTGTTTATTCTAGCAAATGTCTAAGTTTATAACATGGATATTTGAAATTTGTCCCTATTTTTGGGACTGTATTCCCCCATTATTGGCTTTGTCCAGGTATTTTGTGCTAAGGTTGAGAGCTATCTATGGTGAGAACTGAATTCATTGAATGTTTGGGGGCTGTATTCCCCCCATTACTGGCTTTGTCCACATGTTTTTGCTAAGAGGTTGAGAGCTATGGTGAGAACTGAATTCACTGAATATGTTTGGGGGCTGTATTCCCCCATTATTGGCTTTGTTCAGGTGTTTTGTGCCAAGAGGTTGACAGCTATGGTGAGAACTGAATTCACTAAATGGTAGCCATTTAAGTTTGTCTTCCTCTCTTTCACAAAACAGCTGATTTGGCATAGTGGTATGTTTCTCTGACTGTTTTGTACAGGGTCCCCTGGGTTAAAGATGAGGCAGTGAAATGTATGGTGGTAACGCAGCATTTTATTCGAGCAACTTTCCAACATTGTACAAGCAATATTTAAAATGTGACCCTGGTTTTTGGGCTTTTGTCCCCCCCCCCCAATAAATTTCGGCTTTTTCCAGATTTCTTGTGCTGCAAAGTTCAGAGATACAACTGTGTGTCGAGTAGATTTTACAAGGAGCTGAGAGCTGCAGGGGAACAAAACTTTAGTGCTGTTTATTCTGAGGCTGCTTGCATTGTTAATAGCTCAACAGGTTGTGTACTTTATTTTGATGCAGAAGGTTGTGGGTTCTACTCCCACAGTAGATAGATGCATTGCTGATACTCTACTGTGTTGTAAAGTAGGTGGATGCTGCAGTCCTTTTTGGCAAAGATACCTAGAGTAGTAACTATGAACCTGTTATCAGTTTGCCATACAGTCCCTATTGTGATATTACTAGCTTATAATTTTTTTTAATGCATGCAACATAGGCAATTTATTCCTCAAGGGCAACAGGCACTTTATTTGTAGATGAATAAACAATGACATATAAAGTTGTTTCCTGGCAGCAACCTCTTCATTGTTACAGATTTCTTTAATGTGGAATTATTTAGATGACTTTTACACTTTAGAGATTGTGCACATTTACTGATACTGGTGGACTGTAGAAGGTTGAGTAGACTTTTATGATGGAAATTTTCTGAATTGTGTAGTTTTGTCATTGGTGCATGCATTTTGTTTCATTGTTTACTAATGTTCAAAACAATAAATTTAAAATGCCCTCTAACAACTGTACTGTATTGTACAAGGAATACAATTTAATACAATCGGGAAGGCGTATCAAAGAGCATGTGTATGTTTCGTGTTCAAGGGACCTATGATTTGAAAACAGCCCAAAAAGGGCCTATGATTTGAAAACAGCCTAAAGTTAATCTTTATCTGCCACTGGCAAAATGTATTTTCTTTGAATGTGGGTTTCAATGCTGTTTCAATGCATGTAAGTTTCAAGGGCAGAGAAATTTTAATGCTAAGTCTGTTTTCACTGTGAGACTGCATTGCTTTGTTTAGCAGATATCTATTGGGGTTTGTGCTGTAAAAATGCAAAATAAAACTTTCAAATGAAATCCAAATCATTGCAGAATTAAAGCAGTATGCACATTAGTGTTTATGGTAAATGGGGCAAAATAACCAAGAAATGGGACACTGGAATGGTTGCAGGGGGGGAGGCTCCAATCGACCATGATTTTGAGAGGGGAAGAGCAGCAAACTCAGACAGCCCTGGTTGAACTATACTTCTCAGCTGTCCATATTTTTGCAGAATGAATAAATATTTGCTTCTTATTTTTGGTTTGTTCCTCATAAAATGTGTGGTTTTCTGGCAAATCATTTAGGAATGAAGTCACTAAATGACAGACATTGAGTTTTATGTCATAACCTTCAGAAAAATGCATGCTAAAGCAAGACCTGTTATTCTATCAACTGTCTTAAGTTTATACAAGAGCAATTTTTAGTAGTGTTGGTATGTTCCCCCAATATATTTGGCCTTGTCCAGATTTCCTGCATTAACAGGTTGAGAGGTACGTGCAAATAAAATTGCTTTATAGAATTAGGCATATCCAAACCCCTCAACTGTCCCCGATTTTGGCTCAAAATGTTGCTCTTCCCCTAATAATCCCTCTGCATAATGGCAATTTTGGAAGAAAACATGGAAGGTTTACAATTAATAAATAAGTGTAATAATCAGTTAAAGATTACTTTTATTTCAGAAATGCATGTAGATTCTTTTATTTTGTCAGCTGCTCAAGTTAGCAGTAATAATATTAAAAGTGTCCCTTCTTTGACAGGTTCCCAGCTGTATTGTGTGGCTACTTTATATTTTTGCATCACATTTTTGGTCCATTGTTCATAAAATTGTGTTTTTTGGCAAATTAGTGGCAAATCATTAAAGACTGAAGTTAGAAAATAATGAAAGACATTTGAGTTTCAGATTTCGTACCTTTCAGAAAATTCATAATAATGCAAGACCTACTATTCTATTACCTTTCTAAGTTCATAACAGCAATATTTAAACATTGCCCTTATTTTTGGGCCTTTGTCCCACTTCTGTGTATGGCTTTGTCCAGATTTCTTGCTCTGAGGTTGAGAGGTATGGCAAATGTGTCAGGGCCATCGCAGTCAGCCAGAGACATTTCAAATTGTGACAAACTTGTTGCACCCCACTCCCCCATGTAGTGACTCTGGATGTGTCCAAGCAAGGCAAGGAGCAGTTATGCAGTGTAAGTGTGCAGACTATTCCCCCCCATCCAAGGTAGACACAAGTACTACAGTGGCTTTTCATCTGTCATTGATTTTGCAGACTGTTCTGGTTTCTGTCATTTTTATACTGTTGATCTGCTTATTATTATTCAGAAAGTGCCTTTTGCTCTATGTTTAAGTAGCAGTGCTTTAATGACCATCAGGTAAGCTTGTCTGATATTGTAAGATGCAAGTAAAAGCGCTTTAACCTTATCTGATTGATTTTTGTTATTTTATTCAAGTGCATTTACCATTTTGTATCGTTGTTCTTTCTTGGAATAAAGGACATTGATTTATTTGTTCAGTTTGCATCAGTTTGGAGCTTATTTTTCAGTGTGCTGTTCCACCAGGAGTCCTTATCTATGGTACTTGTTGCTGAATTCTATTTGGATTTACCTTACGTTTTTTTGTGGTCATTTTGAAAGCGCAAGGTTATAAAGGAGCCGTGGCACTTATTGGATAGTTTGTGACTTCACGTTGTAAGTTGTTTTCGTGATTTCCATTCATATGACAGTATTTGTAATAAAGGCCAGGATTAGATTATGTTAAACTCATTACAGGCTTTACCTGCAAACTAAACAGAATGCCAATCTATCATGCGTGGTTCAAATCCTGTGCAGTAATCCTTTAAGCAATATATGTTGAGCTTGTTTCTTGTTTGCTTTTCATTTTTTACTTTGACATGTTTTCCCCATGAAACAATTAGATAGTTGTCAGGCAGCAGGTCTTTTTTGGATAAGAAACATTTTTACAAGTGGGGTTATCACAGAGATTGCTACTTTCAGCATGTTACTTGGTACTTTAATAAAGCTGAATATAAATTATAATTAGAACTGGAGTGCAAGGAGAAGTGATTTGAGTTAAGTGCTGCTTGTTTTTCTTATACTTGATTTTGACTGGCATTCCAGTAATGTATTTAAAAAGTAATTTATTTTTTCATTCCTCACATTCTTTTTGTTTCCATCTAGATATTAAGTAAGCTGTCATGCAGCCAATGGATTGAAATATATATTTTTTTCTTCTACACTTCATTTTGTCTTAATTGGACTCCCATAATGATGGTTTGGCACCCAGGGCAGCGTATTTAATTAAAGTTTTTGTGGTTTTGAGCATAGCTCCTCCACTTTCACACCCATTCCCATTGACCCCACCCATTCAGCTGTCTCCTGCAGCCCCACTTTGATTTGAAGTCACCAGCCACCACTGCATATATCAGAAGTATTAACATAACATATACAGTTTATAAACATTGTGACATCATTGTAAGTTATGTAATAAAACAGTGCTAAGAAAGTGTATCATGAGGCTTACTATAAGCTAATATATTAACAATCCAAAACAAACTCATTGAAATGCAAGTAGTCATTTATTGCATTTAATTTTAAAAGCTGTGAACCCTTTAGTTTTATATGTAAGTTGCTTTTTCTTTACTATCTTGTAAATTGACTGTTGCTTTGCTTAATGGACATTTATAAATGTACTGAAAAAAGAAAAGAAAGAAAATTATCATATTTGAACTCTGCAGTATTATGTGTCGCTGCATCAGTGTAAGGGGAAAGTAATTGTTTTTTTTTTTAATTTATCATATGTAAAAATGGCTTGATAGGTGGCAGGCATGCTGTGTAATTTCATTTTTTTTTAACTTGAGTGATTTCATTTTACACTTAAGGTTTTCACCAAACTATTATTTTATAAGGATACAAAATGAATTGTGATAAAAAATATCTTTTACTGTGATTCTCTCTCTTCTGGCTTTTTAACACAGTGCTGTGGTTTCATACCTATTTGACTGATATGTCTCACTTTTTTAGTTTGATTTTTATTAGTGGCCATCTCTAACACAGCATTTTAAGGATTATATGAATATAAAACTTGAAATGGTACTCAAACAAAATACCTTTTTTAAATCAGGACTAGAATTGCCACCTATCCTTTTTTGAACTATCCAGAAATCAGAACAGTTCTCTGGGAGTCTATAAAATACTGTTCAAACTCTGGTGTTCATTGCTGCAGCATAAGCAGAATGCTGGAGTTTGTGAAAACGCACTTTAGATAGAAAATAATTGTTAAAGTGATGCAGTCAAGTCCAAGGCTGGAAAATATATGCATTTACATCACAAAGTGGGTGTGTATGTGGGCAGAATGGGAGGAGAAATAGTTGGGGAGGGGCATGGCTAGAGGTAGTACTAGGGGTTTGGCTTCAGTCCAGTTTGCCACAGCGAAAGGTGACAACTCTAATTACAACTGCAGATCTAAGTCACAGTTTCTAGCAAAGGTCTGAGAAATATGATGCCAGTGATTAAAAGTTTATACTGTGGCTGAGCTGGCGTATGTCACACTTTCAATTAGAATTAGTTTCTTTGATGTCACTGTCTTTCCCCTTACTGACTGACCTACCTTCAACAAAGACAATGCAAGTAATGTTAGTGAATACCAGAAGAAAAAAAACATACTTTTTAATGAAATGGTGTGTAGACGGACTTTAAAATCAAATGCAGACATAAGACCAAGAAAGTAATATGCATTTTTTTTTTCATTTGTCTGAGGCAATCTTTGGGGTGGCTTTAAGAGATGGAAAAGGAAATATTTGATGACAAAAAATGAGGTGGGTGTAATTTAATTTTTGAAACATATGCCTGAACCATTTGCTTTTGCTCAAGGTTAGAACTGTCGTTCCAGACCATACTGCATATCTGAGGTGTGATGCTGGTCACCTGTGCCTTATAACGTACACTTATGTACTTAGGTTTTAGACTTTTTATTGGATCTGTAGCTAGAATCATTACAGGACAGGGAAACACTTTTACAATATCATAACAAGCAGGGTAGAACTAAAAGCCAACTTAGGCTCGTGACTACTTATGGTAGGAATATTGGGGCATTAATTGATAGTGTACAATGTAACTGGAACATTCTTAGGGCGGAGAATTGGCTCTCTGAAATACTGGGAGAGGAATGTCAATTTTCCTTTAGGAATGGTAAAAATGTGGCGTCCTACTTCAACTACTATAAACAAGGTAAATATAAAACTAAAGAAAGGTTACAAAGGACTAGTGAGGGACAAATTGCCAAAGGATGATTTCCATGTGGTCACTGCACACAATGCAGCAGGGTACTACAAATGAACAGTTTTTGTAGTAGAAATACCAGTGCAGTATTTGATATTCCTTTTTTTGTAAACTGCAGCTCAGATTGGGTTATTTATTTGGCCACTTGCAAGAGCTCTGCTTTCTATGTAGGTCATATAGACAGAATTTTGGGAATCAAATACAATAAATCTGGATGGCATGAGTTACTTAATGCTAAAGAGAAAAAATGGATTATTAAACTGGGAGGGTTTTTTGCCCCAAGATTAAATTAACACCTGTAATTGGTCTTAAGGCTAGTGACATAGTATATAAATGGTTGATTTTAATTGTATCTTTACACTGATGAAGGCTTAGAGAAGCATAAGCCAAAACCGGTCAGTGACAACTATATACTGATGTTTTGATTGATGTAAAATATATTATTCTACAGCTACCACTATCTGCTGGCCATTTTTGTGGAATGTTACAGTTCAGCTAAACTTTAAAACTGTAAATATAGGGGGGGAATTCATAAAGTTTGCAGCGAGTTGTTCACCTAGTGTATACCTCGCAGTAACCTTTCTGAATTCAGAGACAGACCTCTTCTGTGCTGTAGTGAAAATACATGCAGCACTGCATAGGTCTATCTCTGCAACCATGCTCCATGCAAATGAGGCAGCCCAGGTGGTGAGGCATATGCTAATTAACCATGTCCATCTCTCTCTCTCTCTCTCTCTCTCTCTCTCTCTCAGAATCACCTCCAGGAAGGCATCTATATGCCTAGTGATTCATAGACTTACTTGGCAGTGTAGCTTAGCATTGCCAAACCTAGCATGTCATGGTATTGAACATGGCCAATAGGCCGTGTCCAGCTGCTGTGGGAGAGGTATGTACTGGGGATTTTAATGGTAAGTGATAGGTGTGAGTGAGTGTATGTGAGGGGCTGCATGTGTGAAGATGTATGTGCGTGTACATATGTGTTTGTGTGTGTGTGTGTGTGTGTGTGTGTGTGTGTGTGTGTGTGTGTGTGTGTGTGTGTGTGTGTGTGTGTGTGTGTGTGTGTGTGTGAGATTACAGTCCAGTGGGTAGGGAGTTGTGTGTGTTGGGGGGTACAATAAGAGGGGAGGTAAGAATGTGTGTGCACCTGTAAGTGTGTGTGTGTGTGTGTGTGTGTGTGTGTGTGTGTGTGTGTGTGTGTGTGTGTGATTACAGTCCAGTGGGTAGGGGGCTGTGAGTTGGAGGGTTAGTGTGGCTGTTATACCTCCACACACCCCTAGATTAACAAACATTATCTACAACATCAGATGGGAAAACACTACCCATCAAGAATAACTGAGCTAAGGGGATGGGGAGGCACTAGACCCCAGGGATTACTACATAAGAGATTTGTTGTAATGGTACTTAAACCAGGATGTGGATTAGGTGGCAGAAGGAACACAAGTCACCAGGGATTACTACATAAGACATTTGTTGTAATGGTACTTAAACCAGTACATGGATCAGGCAGCAGAAGGACAAGGCACCAGGGATTACTAGTCATGTGCCCTAATAACACTTAAACCAGTAAGGTGATTGGGGTTGGGAGGAACACTAGACAACAAGGATCGAGTGTGCAATGTGGGACTACAACCAGAGGAGACACTGCGGACATGCAGCCAACTCGGGGACAGGTATGGGGCTGTTTTGTGTGTGTGTGTGTGTGTGTGTGTGTGTGTGTGTGTGTGTGTGTGTGTGTGTGTGTGTGTGTGTGTGTGTGTGTTTGAATGTGTAATTTTGCATGTGGAAGAGTGAGTGAGGGGTGGGGTGTCTTTGACTATGCAATGCATCCGCCACTACAATGGGAAGTGGTGATCTGCACTTTGCAGTAGTTAACTGTGATTTAGAGACTTGCAAATGAGCCTATAATGAATGGCAATATACTGTGTCATGGGACCAGGGTGTTTTGTAGCGTGAGCCACTATGTCTGTTAATAAATCCTTCAGATCGTCTCATCTCATTATTCAGCCTAAATTCAAATAAATATTTATTGTGTAGATAGCAAAGTCAGTCATTTCTTATGTAACTAAAGTATTAGTTTTTACTCTGATGCTTTCCACAATCTAGTTTAGTAATATTAAAATTATATAAGCTGCTGACAAGCCCTGCAATAACCACAAAGAGTCATGCTAGGAAATAAAAGATAATAGACGAGAAAGGCATTAAGTCTTGCACATTGTACAGGGTGACACTTACATTGAATTGTTTTGTAAGTTCTGTGAAAAGGCTTGGAGGTTAATTACCAACTTTGTAGTCCAGACCTCTCCTGAAATTCAAAGGTTATAATTTCTGAAAGAAGGATACAGACTGCTCATTCTCAAAATTTGAATGAATGTTATAAACTGTCTGTTGTATTATATAATGGTAGTAAAATCAAACAACAATTTGGGATGCCACAACTGATGTAAAAACAATACAAACTTTCCTTTACAGAAGTCTGAGCAGTATAGAAGAATCTCAGTGACTGCTGGGAGGAGAAAAGAAAAATAAATCCTTACAAAAAATAACAACACTTTAAACCTTTTATTATTATCATCTTGGGTTATGGACTTCAACTGAGCAAAAGACTGGTTGTTGCCACTGTGTAGATCATGAGAAAGCCCAAAGCGTGAGACACATTTAAAAGCAAGGTCAGGCCTTTGTCATGTGACTTAGAATCATTGTTCTGAGAAGCAAAGGAAAGATGTTTAACTGGTGCATTTCTACAGGTTCTTGGCTTGACACCAAATGACAGACTCCCTCTGTCAACGGATATTTGTAAGATATCTGCTGATGTGGCTATAAGGCAGACAGGATAGTAGTTTACACTAGACCAAACAACTGTGGTATCCTTGCTCATAATTAACAGTTTTAGATTTAGCAGACATGGTGTGGTCTGGAAGAAAAATTACTCAGTATTAATGAATGGATTGTCCTCAGACAGGCAGGAAGAACTTTGGTTCATGTATTTTTTAATTTTCCCTCTTACACCCATGAAAGTAAAAACTGTGTGCTTAGTAGCTATAACATTTTGAGCAGTGTTTTAACTGTAAAGACCTGTGATTTACTTGCAATCAATATCCAAAGATCCACATTGTTTCACAACACATTTACATTTGTTTCAGAATCTATTATCTAAAACTGCCTGCTTTACTAGGTAAGGTGTACAAAATATTGTGGGAAATATTCCTTTAGTCGAAAGTTAGGTTAGGAACTTAGAATACAGAAAGTGTTTTCACACAGAATCTTTCTGTTTTAAATTATTTATTTATTATTCTTCATTCTGTGATATGTCCTACAAATATGAAAATTATAAACTAGTGCAATTAAATAAACTTATATAGGTTCATCTTTTTACAGGGATGCAATTAGCATTTCTGCTTCACAGTGAGTGGCTCTCCAGTTCTTGGATGGGATGCCTTCCATTCAAGGACTACATGTCCCCCCGTGATAGTTGTTTTTGCATGTACTTCAGCTTTTTTTACATCCCAGTGAAGTGCTATATATGAAACGACAATCCTTCAAAGTGCCTGTTGTTTTACAAGCTATATCTGTGTGTGTGTGTGTGTGTGTGTGTGTGTGTGTGTGTGTGTGTGTGTATGTGCGCGAGTGTGTGTGTGTGTGTGTGTGTGTGTATATGTGCGCGAGTGTGTGTGTGTGTGTGTGTGTGTGCACGAGTGTGTGTGTGTGTGTGTGTGTGTGCGCGAGTGTGTGTGTGTGTGTGCGTGTGTGTGTGTGTGTGTGTCTGTGTGTGTGTGTGTGTGTGTGTGTGTGTGTGTGTGTGTGTGTGTGTGTGTGTGTGTGTGTGTGTGTGTGTGTGTGTGTGTGTGTGTGTGTGTGTGTGTGTGTGTGTGTGTGTGTGTGTGCGCGCGCATCTGTACTTTCTAGGATAGGCTGGCACCATGTCCAGGATTCATTTTTCTGCCTTGCACCCACTAAGTGACTGAGTAGACTAGCTCCTTGCATCCCTGAATTTTATTAAATATGAAACTGGAAGATAAAATAATTAATGTCTTGCTTTAATATACACTTGTAATTGCTTGCTGTTTTAATTTGCATAAATACTGAATATAATAAACAGAAATAAAATAATTTTCTGATGTTTAAATTCTTAAGTGCAGAGTCCAGCAAAACTACTGGAATAGCATGTATTGCTACAGCTATCATAAGTATTAAGTGTGTTTTAGTGGGTCCCATTCAGAAGATTGACTCAACGAAAAGTCAAACTTCATATGGTTGCAACCATGTGATTGACTTTCCAAAACGCTGAAGCTTTTGAATGAAGATTGTGGTACATTGTGGATTGGGGAATTTTCCCTTTTCTCCACTGTAATGTGATTTTGGAGTTGGCAAACATAATATGCAGGGCATGTATGGGAAGCAGCCCACCACATGTGTGGTGCAGGGGGGCTTGTCCCCTGCAAAAACGTACATTTTTCTTGTTTCCTGTACTTTCACTTTTCGTAAAGTCGATCATATGGTTCAGACCATTTAAAGTTTGACTTTCCATGGAGTCAAATCTCCTAAATGGGATATGTTATAGAGTAAAGAATAGTACCTGGGTTTTTAAGCCTACAGATGATTTCTCTGGTAGTAGCAAAATTACACATACAGTCAGGTCTGGGTTCTTGGGAAAGTTACTATATGCTGCTTTAAAAGATCTCTGTGAAAAAGCTAAGCAAACATGTAAAGAGACATTTTACAGAAGAAGGTATATCTGTCTGAGGGTAGCACAGTTAGGAACTAAGGGATAATAAAAAGAGAAAGTGACTGTGGTCTCCCAAATGTGTTAACAAGTAATTAAAAATACATTATGAGTTTGGTCACTGTAAAAAATGTCGGTAAGAATATATAATGAACTTGTTCAAAATCTTTGTCTTACTTAGTTTCTTAACTAACACTTTTTGCATTTTAATTTTATTTCAGATATTTACTCCATGATAGGATCTAACTACTACATGTGCATGATTAGAAACATTCTTTTCTCGGTGCTTTGTGGTTGCTAATTAAGGAGGAATGAAAACAGCTGGAAAGGAAGAGTAGCAGTGGTCAGGATAAAAGAATCATTGAGTACATGACAAGGGAAGAAATGCAGAGAAACGGTCAAATATGTTCCCAATTACCCCTTTCTTCCCCATCATACCTCCAATATTTGCTGTCACTCTCAGGAAGAATTCTTTGAAGTCTGCTTGGGGTATAAAAATATCTATGCAAACACTTCCAAGCAAAAATCCTAAATGTTATAGACTTTGTTGCATAGTTGGGAGCAACACATATATCTTCTTATTGTTTCTTTTTAACCTCCTCTGATTGATTCCTGTAGTTATCGTGCAATATTTTATATGCCCTTCTAATTATTCCTTTTTTAACAACAGCTTCTGTCCTAGATTCTATTAAAAACTCTACCAGTGTTGGTCTTTCACCTAGGATCCCCCATTCCTTTCTCTTTGCCTATATCAGTCCTTGATAGGGAAAGCAGTCTCTAGCTTGCAGTCCAAATGCATTCTTGGCCTTAGGGATAGACAAAGTTTTTAAGCCAAAATGAGGGACATCCCCAAAAATTAGGAAAGTTGAGAGGTATGTTGGTGCTTCTGGCACCTTTTAAGTGCATTTATGTATGTAATGTTTGTCTAAAATTGTACTTTAGTACATGTATATCATTATGGGGATTTAGTTATTTGATAAATGTTATATATTTCATTTTACTTCATGTTACTGTAAGACATGCATGGTGCTGAAGTCTTTCAGAAATGCTACCACGTGCAGCCCTGGCTTGAGACTGCTAATCAAGCCTTTCAGTCACCAAAATCATCCCCAAATCTGTTTGAAGAGTTGGGGTGGTGCTTCTTTTGAGAAAATCACAATTATATTCACATAAATATCAGCAGAATCATCATTGTGTTTGTCAAATACTATTAAAGGTCCTTTTCCTTAATGGTGGGTTTCATAAAGCCCTTATACAAGACTCAAAAAATGTACATGTTTTACAAGTGTAGCTGTGGCTAGTTGCAATCAAATGAATTGGAGTTTCTGGAATTTGCAGTGCAAGACAAAGTACTCATTAACTCGTCAGCAGCTGTCATTGAATAGGGAATACAAATATTATCTCCCTTGATGTATCCTGCAGGTGTGTCGAATTCATGCAATCAATACAACTGTCCAGAATTTTACAGACTGTCAGGATGTTTGCCTCATATTTTTGGTCTGTTCCTTGTAAACTTTGTGGCTTTCTGGCGAGTTAATGAGGATGAATTAATTAAATAATAACTCACATTTGTGATTTCAGATTTTATATCCTTCAAAAAATTTATGCTAATGCAAACAATTTTTATTCTATCCACTTTCTAAGTTTATAAGAGTAATGTTCAAAATCTGTCCTTGATTTTGGGCCTTTGTCCCCCTATTATTTTTGGGTTTGTCCAGAATTCTTGAGTTAGGAGGTTGAGAGATGTGAGTGTACTGATTAATTCACTTGTTCAAGGTGTGGCTCAGTACAGGCAAGACATTCATAAAATCAATTGCCTGCACAGCTAATTATCATATGATCGGGTTTGCATGAGCTTTAGTCCAGTGTAAAAGCTTTAAACATATGCACACCTCTGGCAGTGGTCTTTTCATGGAGTAACAGACAGGATTGGGGTTGGAGTGCAGCACCTGTATACCACTACGATTGCAGTAAAACAATGCCTACCATGATCTCTGCATGTCCTTCTAGGTCCCAAGAGTCCACCATCAATCACATATGATGTAACTTTTATACTGTAGGAATGATTTATACCAGTCCTTTTTTTATAACATGCCACTGACCTGTACTGAGCTACCTGTTCATAGGTTAGTACGAGGGCTAAGTGCCCTTGTGGGAAATTTTAAGCCTAGCCAGTTATCCCATTTGAGAATCAAACCCTGAGCTTGTATTTGTAAGACAAACACCTTAACCATTATGCCAACCCCCAGCATGGCACTGCAGGATCCCCTTTGTGCTGGACCTACTGGTTGCAATTACAATTGTTTTTTTTCAATCGCTGAATGGTTTGCAGTATTGAACAATATGGTAGTTATCAGATAATGATTTGTCTTGTACAAGACAATGAATAGTTTTATTGTATTATAGTTAGAATTTATATTATGTAATAATTGTATTTTATTTAATACAGAGGGTCTCAGAAGTTTATTTAGGGAGGTAAAGAAGCACCAAAAGATGAAATTGGGGACAGTTTTCCAATTCGACATTAAAATGCTTTAGTGACTATATGACCTCTCCTGTTTGCCATTTACTTCTCTGAATTAAAAGGCAACACCAAAGGGCTGTGGATGATTAAGTTTGAAGATGACTCCAAGCTCGGAGCAGTCATTGAATCCCCAAATTACTTAGCTATCTTGCAGGAAGGTTTACCCCTAAATAAATAACTGGTGCCTAAATTATGGACTGAAACTAAATGCCAAAAAAAGAATTATCGCATCATTTTGGAAGACATCTACCATGGGAAATTCCCTAAGTGACAGTAAGCCTCTAAGAGTTGACCCAGCTGTTTAGGATTTGGGAACTTGCGTGGACAGTGGCCTTACTTTTGACCAATATGTGTCCATTGTTGTATGAAAGTCCTTCTATATTGCACAGCTTATAAACAAAGGGATTGTGTCTAGATATAGGGATGTCATTGTTCCCCTTTACTCATCCTTCATTATTCCAGTCATTGAGTATAAAGCCCCCTCTGGCATGTATCTGTTCAGACACATGCAACAACTGAAATGCCCACAGAGATGCCTTAATAAAAGGATACAAGGCCTAAACAATATGTTCTACATGGACTCACTTAAAGCCCTGTCACTATACTTGGTATCCTGCAGAGTGCTAAGAGGTGACCTGTGTCTGGCATACAAGGCATCCTAAGACCAAATACTGATGGATTTATTGCACATCATCAAGTTAAATGGCACCAGAAACACTCAATCTAGGGATCTAAACCTCTTCTACAACATCAATTGAATGGTTTGGTGGGACAGAATAATCTCTCAGGGGATACAACTGCTTTGGGACATACTTCCCATCCAAGTAAAACAAACCACATCCCTGTCCATATTCAAGCGCAACTAGGGTCTATGGATGGAGATCAGAAAGTGCACCCGTGGACTGCTCCCTATACTACTAATGGACAGAAGCAGCTCCTAAATGCTTTATCCCATGCATGGGTCCCCTCAAATTATCTATGGTATGATCCCAGTTATTCTCACTAAGGGTAATATATAATTATTGACCATGGGATGGGTAAGATCAATCTAATATCAAATAGGATAGGTTAATTCAAGCAAAAAAGGGAAATTGGCTAGGCTTAAAATGGACTACAAGGGCAGCTTGCCAAGTACTTACCTGTGAACCTATGAACTGATGATGCAATACCCCACTTGGGCATCATAAACAAACTCATGGAATTAGGCATCAACCCTTATGTTACATGCTGAATAGCCAGCTGGCTCTCAGATAGGACCTGGGAAGTTATGATAGGTGAGACCACCTGCACAATGAAGCCAATCACTAGTGGAGTCCCTTAGAGCTTTGTATTGGGCCCAGTCCATTTTTGAATTTACTTCTCAGAAGTCAAAGTCAATGTCAAAGGCCTCTAACTGACCAAGTTTGCAGCTGATTGCAAACTAAGAACAGTCATAGAAGCCCCCCAAAACACTAACATCGTATAGGAAGGACTTACACAGGCAAAATACTGTTTCCAAAGCTACTGCTCAAAACTGAAAGCAAAGATCCAAACTTACTGCTCAAAACTCAAAGCAAAAAAATGCATAATAGTACCTTTTGGGAAGTCAGACAGCCTAGGAAACTACCTCATTGATAACACACCCCTGACAGTGGACCCAGTAGTCTGGGATTTGGGGGCCTATGTGGATAGTAACCTGGCTTTTGACCAACATGTGTCTAACGTTGTAAGGAAATCATTCTATGTTGTTCAGCTTATAAGCAAGGACATGGTATCTTCGTCTAAGTATGTCATCATTCCTCTGTATTTGATTCCCATCAGACCCATCATTGAGTGCACCACCCCCTCTGGCAGGTATCTGACCAGAACATGCAGTAAATGGAACATCCACAGAGGTTTTCCACAAAAAGAATATAAAGTTCAAACAACATGCCCTATGCAGATCACCTCAAAGCCCTATCTCTATATTCAGTTTCTTATAGACTGTTGACAGGTGATCTCTGCCTGACGTACAAGGTATCTTTAAATCCTGCTCTAATGAACCTTTTGTACATCTACAAAATGAAAAGCATCAGAACTACTTGATCTAGGGACTAGAACCTTGTGACATAAACAGAACATGTTGGAGGGACAGGTATGTGTCTCAGAGAATTTTCCTTCTCTGGAACAGACTTCCCATCTATGTGAAGCAGAGTTCTTCCCTAACCTTATTCAAGAGTAACCTGAACCCGTGGATAGGAAATTAGAAATTCACCCCAGGTCTAGCATCTATGTCTCTAATGGACACAGGCAGTCTGTAAATCATACTGTAGCTTATATAACCCCCTTAAAATAATCTCTAAGCTTAAAACTTGCAGGATACATTTGAGATGCATGGCTAAGATTATAAAAGCCCGAGTGATCTTTAAATTAGTATACACCTATAAACCTATGATCCTATGCATCATGACCATTTATTTTATGAATTTATTTATTTTATTGATTTACATTCATTTACTAGGGTAGTGTACTAATCAACATTTTTTTTTTAAATGTAAAATTTTGTAAAGAGACTTTTGATGAATTAAATGCTTTGGATATGGGTACATTTTCTGCAAGGTCTCTGGATTAATACAATGTAACATGGAGGGCTGACTTTTCAGAATGCTATTTTTGAGGAAGAGTTATATTCAGGGGCATTTTCACTAGCATTTATAGGACAGGACACAGACTCTTACTGTTATATATCTTTGAGTCATGGATGAAGGAACAATATAATAATGTTGATCAACATTGTGGGCTAAAACAGTTTCTTTTTAGTCAAAGGAGTAAAAGAATGACCTTATCTTATAAGCTTCAGCCTGGCTGCAGTGTCTTCGTGTTAACATACAGGATTTTAATTACCCTTAATAGTAGGAAAAACTGTGTTAAATAAAATTAATTTTCTTGCCAAGTTCTTGTACTCTGTTACTATTAGTGGGTTTATCTTAGGTTCATGCCTTAGAGATATAAATGTTTGTAAATAACAGAAGAATGTCATTTCTAGACAGGATTACAGGCTACTTCTTGATACAGCTAAGCCCCTTTATATAGTGTATGCAATGCTTTACAAGTAATACATATATCCAGAATGAGTGGGAGCACATTGTGTTTGAGAATTTCAGACATTACAGCATATTAAAAGTCAATGTATTTGGGGATGGGGGTAGCAGCAAATGTGCTGGGAGTGAGGAATTTACTGAAGGTATTCACTACATGAAATCAGCATCACAGGTGGTCCTTCCGCTAGTCCAGCATGGGAGACCCTGTTGTACAGCAGCTGATAACACAGAAAGGGCAGTGTTAATACCTCCAGAGGTCTACGCTATACCACCAGGACAGAGTGTTAATTTATACAAGCACAACTATGTGTTATTACCCATAGTTATATCTTCTGCTTTGTTACCAGAGTTTATCATTTATTCTACCAATGTCTTGTGTATTCTAAATGTCAACTAAATGCCATATGTCTTCAGTACTCCTCTTTGAAGATACAGTTTAAAGACTAACATAAATAAATATGCAGCCTGCTTGATATGAAACAGATAATGATAGTTTTTTTTTATCTTGAGTTCAGATTTCAAGGATTCTGTAATAAATTCCATATAAGACTGATACTGACATACAGCATTACTATAATTATTTATGGTCTAAATGAATGAGAAAGAAAGACTGGGATAATATAAGTTGCTGCATAAAGACAGAATTGAGGAAGGCAAGTCTTGTTTACTTTCTAATGTATCATTTAAATTTATAATACATCTAGAAAATGGCTGTTATAGTTTCTATAGCTGTACCATTCAAATTACATTGTTTGGTCTGAATACCTGATGATTTGTTGGATCGTGTTTTTCTAATATATTCAGGACAGCATCATGAGCAGTGAGGAAGAAGATAGAATTTGTGATCTCATCATCAAAAAACTGACATCTTTCCAATTTTTCCAGCAGTTCAACTGTAACATAAAGCAATAAGAAATGAAGGGTAAAACTGTATGCAAAATCACATATAAACAAGCCATGTTTTATAATTACTGTACATCAAACCATCTTCATTTGAAAATCATTCACATTTCAAAGCTGATAGGCCTCAATATTTCATTTATTATGTTTATTTTATTTCATATTGATAACTTGGTTATTCTCATTGGACAGAGCCTTTACAGAGTGACACTTGGAAAAAAAGTTTCAGGTGAATCAGTTTACTTAGAACCGATCAATGAATACTTTAACACAGAACACTGTCCATCTAGAGAACAGAATGCCTGACTCGGTTACAATTAGCCACCACTGTACAACAGAAACGTACTTTGGGTCTCCTCAAAACAAAAAAAGTATATGCTGCCAGCCAAGGCCAGACTTAGGTGAAAGGGCTCTGTGGCACCCATACCCCCATTGCTCCCAATGCCCCCCCCATATATCCTCCTGGGCCTCCACCCCTCCCAAACCACCATCACCATGGCCTATTCATATTATCTAGATTACAATTTTCTACTATTTTGCATATTTTGTCTTACCCTCCAGCATTTTTCTGCATCCTTTCAACACAACCTAAATGGGACAAATGTTACTATAATAACTGCAAAGGAAATAACTAAACTAATTAATGGGGGGGCGTATACATGTCCTGAGGTTCATTTTACAAAATTTCCTTCAAATTTTTTATTCAATGATGTCTTGAACAAAAATCTTGACTAAGGAAAAAAGTTTAATTTTGTACTTCAGCTGTGATTTCCCTGTATCCTTCCAACACAACCTAATTGGCCAAGACTGCCCAACAAAAATTGTTAAATAATTAAATTAAACTTGGGTTCTGACAAGGCTCTAGATGTTGAGAGGTATTTCCACCCTTTTAATCTATTGGTAGCATGAACAAAATCCATGAGCCAGGAGCAAGAAAAGAAATTCAGTATTACTCTTCAACTTTGCTTTTTTCTGTGTCTTTTCAACACACCCTAACTATCCAGAAGTGTACTCTAATAACTGTACAATATTTTATTTTCACTTTATTGACCAGGTTAGTGCCAATAGGCCAATGGCCCTTTTTAGGGGAGACCCAATGTGGTAATAATACGGGTTAGAGGAAATTTGTTCAGGGCACCAGGGAAGTTCCCGTACTATTTTCAATAACTGCATCTTTTACATCCACCTGAACTATGACCAACTCTGGAAAATGAGGCATCACTTTAATGCTTCATCAGAAGGTTAGAACACTCAGGAGTACAGCATCCTCCTTATACTACAGTGCAGTGTCAGTACTGGAAAATTAATCCAACTTCCTGGCATGGGAATAGAACTCACAGCCTTCTACACGAAAGAGCAATATACTACTTGTTGAGCTACAGAGATTGCTGTTAAAGTCCGTAATCAAATTAAGCCAGTGGTCTGGAACCATTAGTTCCCAGATACCATGAGGTTATAAATGTTGTTAGAGGCATTTTAGAGCTATTTTCCAGCCTTTCAATCCAGTGATGGCCTGAACAAAAAAACATGAGCAAAGAAAGAAATTCAGTCCTATTGTTTTCTGTCAAGGAAGAAATAAGTTATGTCTGATGAAATAGCAGTTCACAATAAAATTATGCCTTTTTACTTCATGATTATAATCTTTCTTTGATGTTTTTTTCTTTTTCATTTATCAATTTCATTCAGTGTAATAGTACTGCTCATTATTTCTTTGCTTTAGGTATTACTTTTTTTTTATTCCTGTGTAGTTTTGCGGAGCTTTTCTCCCTGGGTCCAGGTACCCGGTACCCGGTAATAGTACTGCTCATTATTTCTTTGCTATATGTATTAATTTTTTTTCTTTGTATGTAATTTTGTGGAGCTTTTCTCCCCGGGCCTCCACTGAAAATGGGCTCATTCCAGGCCCAGTGGACTTTCCCGGTTAACAAACGAAAATAAATAAATAAAATAATATTGTAAGGCTACAAACATATCTGGGAATAGTGTCATCCTCCCTACCTCCCAAAATAGATAGTCACCCTTTGTGTATCCCTCTTGGAGTGAAGGCAAAAAACTGCCCCCATCATTTCTTTGAAGTACCTGCTGTTAAACAGCTACACAGCATGCCTCCTCCCCTCTAACCCCAAAAGAGCCACCAAGTATATACCACTCTAATATCAGAGTGGAACAAAACTGAAAGAACAAACAGAACACAATAGCATAGTTCAAGTTGTTCCTGTGAAATGTACTATCATTACAGCCAAGTGCTCCTCCAGGCATTTCTGCAGTTACATCTTACTGACTCCTTAAGCCGTCAAATATTACTTGTTCATATTTGCATTAATAATTCCAAAACCATGCTACATACAAGGTAACAGAAGATTTCCTCTTAAAGAATACATGATGGCAAATCCATTAGTATTGATATTTGACCTCTGTCAAATGCAGCTAAAGAGATATTGAATATTATTTGTATATTGTTTATTTGTGTTGTAATAATTTTCACATTTCTCTAAATAGTTCAACGTTCAAGTAACACAAATAGACCTGCATAACCTCATATGAAAGATCACAGCTATATGAAGGAATTCCTGCTGGCTGTATGTGTCCTGCTTGAATGGTTACTGAGATATCATAATCTGTTTATACAGCATTACAAAATTAATATTCACTGCTTTCAATTTGACTTATAAAATCCAGTTTAAAGCATCAGACTGAATGAATGCCGCTAATGTAAAGATTACTTCACCAAAAACAACAACAACAAATAGCCGAAGCAAAGCAGCTGGAGTTACCCATCTCAGTGTAAGTATTCTTGTTTTTCTATTAGATTTGTGTTTTCTGCAGTTTTTAAGAATACGTACATTGAGAGGAGCAACTCCAGCTGCTTTGCTTGGGCTATTTGTTGTTTTGGTGCAGTTTTCTTGTTTGTCTCCTAATGTAAAGATTAATTTATCCTGAATAGTTTGCCAACCGTGAAAAGCCAAAATAAGAAGTTTACCATTTACAGTTTTCTAGTAACACTCACGGTTCCAGAGATATGAATATTGTTTGTACTGTAAGGTGATAACTTCATTTTTTTAAAGGCTCAAGCACACCCACACAAACAAGCAGTACTGGAGGGAATGAGATAAAAGAATGCCTTCTTACCTCTACCCCGAAAAATAAACACTCATATATGTGCCTGATGTTTAATTGTGAGGAAAGTGAAAATAAGGATAATAGCATTATTTTATTCTGACTTGTTGTTGCTAAGCAGCTAGTCCAGTGGACTAGCCCTTAGACAAGCTTTAGTGACCTTCTGTGCAAACCTCTGATATTTTTGCAGGGGTGTTAAAGAAATAATGACTGCTTGACCACAGTCCCTACAAAAGCTATAGCAACATTCTGTGCAAGTCAAACAGGTTGATTGTAAAAGTAAATAAATAAAAAGTAGTAATGACCACAATCACCCCCAAGCTGAATTAACCTATTGCAAGCACCAATAAAGATGGCTGGTTTAAGAGTAGATAAGGTTGCAATATTGTGTGTGTCAATAAATAAAAATTTGTGATATTACTATATTTTTATTAAATGTAGGCACACTTCCACTGTCCTTGTAAGCCAAATTTCTTAAAAGATGCACACACACACATACACACACACACACACACACACACACACACACACACACACACACACACAC
This sequence comes from Protopterus annectens, assembly GCF_019279795.1. NCBI lineage: Eukaryota > Metazoa > Chordata > Ceratodontiformes > Protopteridae > Protopterus > Protopterus annectens. The sequence goes on from NC_056745.1 coordinate 1,196,603,897, forward strand.
ACACACACACACACACACACACACACACACACGCATTAGCTGTAGTAATATTGGTTTTTACACTGAGTTTAACAAATGCATTGTTTGATACTACTCTCGTCACACCAAATCAGTTTAACAGTGATAAAGCAAAAGCAGGAATAAGTTATGTGTATCCACATATGACCTCTGTATCAGTTACATCCACTTTACTGTGTAACCTCAGACATCAACTTCTGGAAAAAAATAAATAAATGAATCACACAATAAAAAGGTATTCCATCTTACTTTGCACAAGTGCACATTACTCTTGAAAGGTCACATCAATGACTGTTTAAACTGAGCAAACTACAAGATGGTCAGTTACTTTCATCCACAGATAAGTTTCATCCTTACCCCATGGTTACAGCATTTCTTTGTGCACTTCAGACAGCTAATTGTGATAAATAATGATGGCCATATAATAATTTCAACCTTTTCCACTCAATAAAGTATTCCAAATTACTTCTCAAAAATGACAGTAATCCTGCAAAGTCAGAATAATGAGCAAAGAGCCATTAGTAATTTTCCTCTAGAATCTTCAGCAATTACAGCTAATTTTGTCTACCCCACTGTTATCCCAACACCCTCCCACACACACACACAAATATTTGAACTTCTTATTAAAAGAATCAGAGACAAAGTAAAAAAAATGTTAGGCCAGTGCCACGGAGTAAACGGATAAAGTTGTAAATATGTCCCAGGTGACCCAGGTGTCTAAGGCACTGGCAGGCAATGATGGGAATGCCCATCCTGGTGTTGGCATTCATCTATGTGTTCCCTTTGATGAGAGGTGACCCATACAGGAGAGTATCCCTTGGATGTAACAGACAATTGTAAGGAAAGGGGAGAATCAAGGTGTATGTCATAAGTGAAAATATGCTCTGATGTAAGCAGTCAATGGCATGACCCCCCTGGGGACCCTTAGGTTCCCCACTAGCTCCAACTTTAGAACAAAGATAGTCTGGGGACTGTAGGATAGACTGGTACAGATGGATTGGGGCACTGGGATAAGCTGGAAAGAATGAACAGAATAAGAACAACAAAAAGGAAATACTGTGGAAGCCAAGGCCCAAAATCAGGGACAGATTTTAAATATTGCTCTTACTTAGATTTGATTGAATAAATAACTTGCACAGCATTTATAGAAGCACAGGTGTCTGTTATTATTTAGCAAATGAAACTCTTTATGATTCATTAGAAAACCATAACATGTATAATGAACAAACCAAAAATATGGCACAAACTCAGGCACATTCATAGCTCACAACATAACAATGGGGGCGGGGGAGGCCCAGTAATCACAGATAATTTTTAAATATTACTCAGACTTTTAGAATGGCAATAGAACATTAGTCTTTGAATCAACATGCACTTTCTGAGCAAAAGTAAATAGTACAAAACATTAATGTCTAGCTTTATGACTGACTGTAACCCTAAGTTATTTAGAAGACACAGAAAGATAAAAAAGATGAATCAACAGCAACGACATTCTTACTCTACAAAATAAAAAACAGTTCAGGTGACATAGGCTAGGTACTCCATCTCTACTGCTAGCTAGGTCCACCACTTAATATATCTGGTTACACTGTCAGTGACAAGATTAAAAAATACATCTCATGCTCTCTGTCTGCTGCCTTTACTCTCCACAGTACCTACTGCCTGGTTTTAGATTAGATAAGGTTGCAGTATTGTGCATGCCAACAGATAAAAAAAATTGGTGCTATAACTATATTTTTATTAAACACAGGCACACTGATACTGCCCCTGTAAAACAAATCTATCACAAGATGAGCAAACACACACACACACACACACACACACACACACACACACACACACACACACACACACACACACACACACACACACACACAAACAGCTATAGCAATACTGGTTTTACACTGATTTTAGCAAATGCATTGTTTGATACTACTCTTGTCACACCAGATCAGTGACTACTGTTTAACAGCAAATCTGGAGCCAACACTAAGTGACCTATGCAGTTGCCTAGGGCCCAGTGGCTTGGGGGCCCACCACTGGCTTTTTGGGGCTCCCTTGCCAGGTAGCTGCTGCACATTTTTACATATCTTTTCTAAGAATGCACTTTGCATTCATAATACATGTCTTCTTTAAAGACACACTCTGAGTGTGTCCCTAGTAGTGTCTGTGCATCTGATGAATGCACAGTGGAGTGTGGAATTTTTACAGGAGGCCATTCAAGAGTTATGGAGAAAAATAACACAGAGAACTTACAGGCCAGAATCAGCAAATACAGATGGACAGGTAAGAAGAGGTGTGTGTGTGTGTGTGTGTGTGTGTGTGTGTGTGTGTGTGTGTGTGTGTGTGTGTGTGTGTGTGTGTGTAATGCCCCAATTAAGGATGGCAGGTTGGTTAACTTACTCAGGCTCAAACCCTCTACCTTTATTACAGGAGACTAGAGCTTAAATCCTATACACCAACTGCCATACTATCATAAAGGAGAGCTGAGTTTCAGAACAATTTTAAGGACTGTTGAGTTTCTGTACATTTTCAAAGAATGTTGAGTTCCAGTGCATTTCAAGGACAATTTGAGTTTCTGTACATTTTCTAAAAATGTTGAGTTTATGCATTTTCAAAGAATTTTGAGTTTCTCTGCATTTTCAAAGAATGTTGAGTTCCAGTGCATTTTCAAGGACTGTTGAGTTTCTGTATATTTTCAAAGAATGTTGAGTTTCTACATTTTCCAAGAATGTTGAGTTTCTGTGCATTTTCAAGGAATGTTGAGTTTCAAGGGAAAAGAAGTTTACTATTGCTCGTGCCATGTCTGTTTCAATGTGTAGCTGTTTTGTTTAGTAAATGGCCATCATCAATGTTTGTGCTATAAAGTTTGAAAGCAGCATTGGTGACATACTTACTTTTGGTGCAGAAGGCTGTGAGTTCTACTGCCACAACATGTAGATAGAGTGCTGATATTGCAGTGCCCCTTAAAGGGGGATGGGGGTCTGCACTCTTGAGTGTATCTTCATTTGGATGAGATGCCTAGTAACTATGAATCTGTTCCTGGTCTGACAGCCATTCTCTATCGCAATATTACCAGGTTACCAATTTTTTAATGTAACATAGGCAATTTATTCTTCAAGGGCAGCCGACATTGAATCTGACATAAAACACTAAAATCTAAACTTGTTTGATAGCAGCAGCCTCTTCATTAGTTGTAGATCTCTTTAATGTGGAATTATTCAGATGTATTCTACTTCAGCAAAGATTGTGTATATTATCTGATATTGGTGGCCTGTAATGACAGACGTTTGAGTGGCTTTTTGTGGCTGAAATGTTCTGTAATGGATAGTTTATCATTAATGGTTCCTACATTTTGTTTTATTGCTTACTGGAAAAATGTTCAAACCTACAAATTAAAAACACACTCTAACAAGTGGTGTTGCATTATGCAAGGAATATAATTTCATACAATTAGAACGGTGCATCAAAGAATACACATCTGTATGCTTGGTCCTAAAAATGTGATCTGAAAACATTCCAAAGGTAAACTTAATCTGCCACTGGCCAGATGAATTTTCTTTGAATGTGGGTTTCAAAGAGAGAGAAGCTTACTGTTATGTTGTCTGTTTTCACTGTGAGACTGCTTTGTTTTGTTTTGTTTAGCACATTGCTATCAGTGCTTGTGCTATAAAATTTGAAACAAAAGTTTTAAGTATCTCTAATCATTGTAGAAATAATGAAGACAATAGTATATACATTGACAGGATTCAACAGTTGTTATGGTAACTAGGGAGAAATAGCCAAGTAATGTGACACTGGAATGGCTGAGGGGGGTGTTGCTGGACGGGAAAAGCTGTGAGGTGGTGCTGCCTGGGAGGTGCTGCAGGGAGGGAGTTGCTGCTTGTGGTGGCTGCTGTGGAAGGGCCTGATCCCTTATCCTGCTTAGGGCCACATTTGACCATAATCCAATTCTGTTTAACAATGATAAAGCAACATCAGGAGTAAGTTATTTGTGTCCACATATGACCTGTTTACAAAATCTGTGGGCTTCCTTTTTACTCCTTGTCAAGTAACGACAAACAGTAGAAAGCTACATAAACTGACTGGTCAGGAACAGTGTAGCTAGCCAATCATTTCATGTAACTTTCTATTCCTTGCTGTTCACAGCAGGAGTACAAATTCCAGGCTTCCACTACTGGACATTGTTTGGCTAGGGGTGCATTTCTTCCCTTTATTTATTTATTTCTAACTAAAGAAATGGATGTGTCTCTTTAGTTAGAAAAAAATAAATAAATGGCAGAAAAATGCTCTTGGATGAAAAGCATCCTAGCTGACTGCCTAGTTCATCTATGCATAAGGCCATCCATGCTGCATGTGGCTGAAACAGGGCAACTACCAAGCAGAGTTTGACTTAGTATACTATTCTTTTACTATTAATATACAACATATACACATATTATCTGACTATTATCCTTCTGGGTTGAACATGATCTCATAGAAAATGAATACTAAATATTCAGAAAGAAGCAGCATGACTCAGTGGTTAATCTCCCTGTCACACAACTTTTCCCAAACCTGTTCTCCAGTCAATGCTTGTGTATAATCTGAACTTTCCTCCCATGGCTTTTCTCTGGGTATTATAGTTTCCGTGCAACAATCCCCCACACAGGAAAAACAGGAAAAAATCATGCTGATCACTTGACTACTCTAAAGTGTCTATTGATACATGCATAATATATATATATATATATATATATATATATATATATATATATATATGTGTGTGTGTGTGTGTGTGTGTGTGTGTGTGTGTGTGGTTTACTATCAAATTTTCGAATGTAACTCCATCGACTGCACTTTTGTTGAACACAGAAAGTTGAAAACGGTAATGACGAACTCCAAAAGCCAACCTAGGAACGAGTTTTAACATGGGGGGCGAGGTTTGTAGTTCAGCAATAGCAGTGAACACCTATCTCGACCCATGTTAAAACCCGTTCCTAGGTTGGCTTTTGGAGTCCGACATTACTGTTTTCGACTTTCCGTGTTCGACAAAAGTGCAGTTGATGGAGTTACATTCGAAAATTTGATAGTAAACCATATATATATATATATATATATATATATATATATATATATATATATACATATATACACACACACACGTAGATAAATGAAAATATGTAAAATATGTATATATATATATATATATATATATATATATATATATATATATATATATATATATATATATATATATATATATATATACACACATTTTTTTATATATATATATATATATATATATACACACACACACACACACACACACACACACACACACACACACACACACACACACACACACACACACACACACACACACACACGTAGATAAATGAAAATATGTAAAATATATATATATATATATATATATATATATATATATATATATATATATATATATATATATATACATATTTATACATAGCTAGATACAAATATATATTGCATTTACCATACATCTGGGTTATGGCTGAAAATATTCCATGACCACTTCACTTAACTGGTTAAGAAATTAATAAATTAAATGAGTGCTTAAAGTACAAGAATGGATTTCCCCAGAAAGTCTGATCTTACCTTGTGAAAACCATTGGTTTAGAATATAGATTCTCAGTCAATATCTATTATATGTCATACTGACCCTCACTCTCACCCCAGGAAGGTCCATAAACCTATCTCAGATACCAAGAAGTACAGTCAGCCTCACCATACAACAGGGCATATTCTGCCCTTTAGAAAAGCAGAAAAATCCCCAAATACAAAACACACACACACACACACACACACACACACACAAACACACACACACACACATATGCAGTAACACCACCTGAAGCAGTCAGGATTTGTTTTAGTACAACATTCATTTACTGTTGATTTGCAGCACATATTTATTGACTGCTACCTTTCATCCTTTAATCTGATCCCACATGAAATGAATATTGAATAGTTAATGTTTTTAGTTCACAATATTTTCAGACCCTCTCAGACCTCTCTTATAACAGATTTGGCCATTCAAGGTGAAGAAGGTCTCACTACTGGAGAACCACTAGACAGTAGTAAATTTAGATGCTCTTACTAATAAGAAGTCATACTTGCATATGTTATACTATATACTTCAAAGCAGGTGCATCCAGCCTTTTTGGCTAAGGAGACACTTACCGTACAGTTTAGGGGCCACTTACCATACTTGGCAAGGTTTGGAGGGGCCACATTACCATGTCCAACATGTATGTGTCCATTCAAAGCAGTTTGTTATAGGACATACCAAGGGCCAGATAAAGTGCTTCAGTTGGTCAGAGTGTGGCCCTAGGGACACCTGTTGGACACGCCTTTTCTAAAAGGATACTGATATCATAGTATAGCAAGAATAAGTACACCAAGTTATTTGTCAAAAGATGGAGGAAATATGTTGTCTCAACAAAGACAGCATGCTTTTGTACAGGTTAGGTAATGCAACTACTATACAGAAGGTAATGTAATAAATGTCTAATAAATACATTTTAGTGTGGCAGTTGACATAGATAATTAAGTCTCTGAAGTGTTAGTGATCTACTTCCTGTAGTCAAGGGTACAGAGTTTGAGTCTTTCCACCTCCATTTGCCTATTGTGAACAAGTCACTTAACTAGACAGTACTCCTGAGTTGCCCCTGAAAAGGGACACTTGTGCTTACCCAGTTAACAAATGAAAAAAAATCCTGTTGATTCTAGTCAGTGTGCTGAGAAATGATAGTGTGCAATGTGTAGGCTAGAGCACAGGGAATTAACCACAGTACAGCATAGTAAAAGAATCATATCTACTTTTTTAATTAAATCATAAAAAGTATGGCATTGTTAAGCCTGAAATATCAAATACTTCCATAGTAAATACAAGTTGTAACACTCCTGCTATGAGCAAGGCTTAGTTCTCTGAAGACAGTTAATATCTGACATATATGTATAGCTAAAAGGAGTCTGCTTCATATGACAGAATAATCACCAGGTGCTAGGCATTAAAGATGTGTGAATGGGGGAGTGACATGAAACCCCTCTCTGAGCAAATAGTTTCTAGATATGGTTTGGTGTTTATTTTTATGAGGTAATTGCACACTTCCCGTACAGGAGTCTGTCAGAAAGGCTTAGCTGTAAGCAACTTAGTCTATGTTCTGCAGTTATTCATTCCTGACAGGATATTTACCTTTCAACAAATGCTAACTGGAACAATGCAATCTGTCTGACTACAACTCCACAACTACATTAAGTTCTGAAATATTTTTATTTCAACGAGCTGTATTATCAGAAATACAAATATCAGTCAGGAAATCCTTTTAAAGGGAGAAAACTGTGCCAGCCAAGGTCTGGTGTAATTTTTAAAATTCCTAGTGGGTGGCAAGAGGTGCAGCTGTCCTTTCCTTCGTGGCTGCTTTCAACACAGATGATATTCTTTCCCTGGTAGTCCAACATTCACCACAGGCATCCTTTTCACAAGCTGCATTTCAAAATAAAGGTCCATAGTAATTTATTGATGACCATCCAGTAATTGATTGCAAGTTCTTGATCATGAGTCTTAAAATTAAAATAATTTCAGCCATTCTAAGAACAATAAAACAAACTGATCGAGTCAGTTACTCCACTCTTTAATAAAACCAAAAGACAGTTAATTAAAAGAGTATTTCAGTCCAACAAAACATGATTCACAGTTCACTGATAATAATGCTACGTCTTTTCAAAAATACAAAAGTAAAAAATCTAGGAAATAATAGACAGAGTCCTTTATGCTAAAGTTAAAAAGTAAGGTGAAATAAATATTTAAGCAGGCTATTCTGTTTCTTTAAATACCTTCCTTCTAATGTAAAAATATACAATAATACACAGAGGAAACTCTACCGACATAATAAACAAACTGAATAATAATGATACCTATTTACAAGTATCACCGTTTTTTTATGTACTTATAGTTAAATAGGGTAAACGAAGAAACGAATTAAGGTTTACTTTTAGTCATCTCAACAGGCTCCTAAGTTTTAAAATACATGCTATTGAACAAAACACGTTTAGTCCAGGTGGCTGATAAGAGTTAAGTCTAAATTGCCAAAGCAATTCTAGTTTCTCTAAAAGCAGGGTAAAAGGCCCACCCCTAATATCTGGTCTAATACAATCAATAACACGAAACTTGAAATGGTGCCCTTGAAATTCTAAACAATGCCTGGCTAATGGGCTCTCAAGTTTTCCTCTGCCAATATAATATGAGTGTTCATAGGCCCTTTCCCTGAATTTACTGTCAGTTTTACCGACATAGAACGCTGAGCAGCACTGACACTGTGCTAGGTATACTATAGACTTAGAGTTACAATTAAATTTATCTTTTGTATAATATTGTTTCCCTCTTATTATAAATTTAATACCTGTTTCAATAAACTTGCACTGATTACATGCTTCGCATTTATATGTTCCAGTATATTTTTTGATGGTTGCCCTTGAGTTTTCTGTAAAGTTCTTCAAATTTTGCCCTTTCCTATAGATGACTAATGGTTGTTCTCCTACCTTCCCCTGAATGTCCCTATCATTAGTAAGTAGTTCTTAGTTTTTTACTAGAATCCTTTTTAGTCCTTGTGCTTTAGGATTGAAGGTAGTAATAAAACTCAAGGAAAATGTCAGTCGAGGTCTATCCTCCTCAATGACTGATGTGCTACCCTCTCTATTAGTATCCACCTGTTCTACATTGTGTGTTAATGTAAAATCACTGTGGGGTTTGTTGCTAAGAATCAGCTTAAAAAGGCTTATATTTCATTTCCCACTGACCTCCAGAATAAGTTCTGTTAATAAGTCACTGGGGTACCCCCTCTGAAGAAACATGATTCTCAAGATGTCACATTCTTCCTCAAAATGATGTTGTTCTGATATCATCCTTGCCGCATGCACCAGCTGCCCCTTGACCTCAGACTTTTTCTGATGGAAAGGGTGGGAGCTGGTGTAGTGCAGGAAGGAGTTAGAGTAGGTTTTTTCCCTAAATATATGTGCTATATACTTTTTCTGTGCATGGTCCTTAGACAACTCGACATCTAGATAATTAATAGTTTCTCTGTTGAAATAACTAGTGAAACATAAAAAGGGTGTAGAATTATTAAAACGTTCCACTAATTCGGTGGCTAGGTTTAGGTCCCCTTTGATGACCATAAGTATGTCATCCAAGAAGTGGGTATAATAGTAAAGGTTGTGTTTCACCTCGTCATTGTCTAGGATGGCTTCATGTTCCCAGTGGGCCATCACTAGATTAGCGAAACTAGCCCCGCATGGGGACCCCATTGCCACACCGATTTTCTACAGAAAGTAGTTGTTTTCAAACATGATGTAATTGTTAGAGAGAACAATACCTAATAGTTCTTCCACTAGTCTTACCTCAGTCTGTTCGGCTCCCAAAGATCTAATATGTTCCGTTACCCATTCAATACCTGTATCCTGTGGGATAACCGTATACAGGTCACATACATCACTGGTCAATAAATTGTAGTCCTCCCTATAATCTAAATTATTTATGTTAGATAAGAAGGACCACGGATCTTTGCATATTTGTGGTTCTAAAGCAACATATTTTTTCAATATGCTGTCAATGACTTTTGCGCATGGGTAAGTAATAGATTGTCTGGCATCCACCAAAGGTCGCATTGGTGGATTATCCTGATTTTTGTGGATTTTAGGGACCCCAAACAAAATAGGCATTCTAGGTGAAGACATTGACAAATAATTAAATGTTTTAATGTCTATCAAAGAGTCAATAAATAAGTCATTTAAGTAAGATTGTATTCAGTTGTAAGCTATGTTCACTTCATTTAAACTCACATTGACATAAGCTTCACCTTCCAGTACTTTAGTCATTCTGTTAGTGTAATCAACAGTACCCATTAGCACAAGGCCACCACCTTTATCAGCTTTCATAAGGCGGGCAGGTAAGAATTTAAACCAGTCAAGAGCGCCCAAGTCTTCTTTATTAAAGTTCATTCTATGATCATTCCACCGTACTGTGTTAACTAAAGTCCTAAAGTCCATCTCACAGATCCTGTCAAATAACAGCATTGGATGGATTGGCGGATTGTATGTGCTACTAATTTGCAATTGCTGTGTCTCTTCCTGCTCTCTGTGCCCCAATAATAAATGAAGATTCAGTTTTCTGATATATAACGTAAAGTCAACTAGAAGGTTAGCTATGTTAAGTGGACGTGAAGGTACAAAGGTTAAACCCTTCTCAAATACTCCAACTAAAACAGGGCCTATTTCAAAGTTGGTAAAGTTATAAATTTTGAAGTCACCTTCCAAATTCATAATGTTGTTGTTGTGTCTTTCGGCTTTTCCCGGTTAGGGGTCACCACAGCGGAACTCCGGTCCCCTAATGATTGGCAGTAGATTTTTACGTGCCGAGTTGCCAGCCCTGATGCACAACCTTCAACGAAGGTATGCCCATTCACGCATGTCTCCACACAGAAGATGCTCTAGCTGAGAATCGAACAGGACAACGTCTTACTGTGCGGTGACAATGCTACTGCAGCACCACCACTGCAGTACCTTCCAAATTCATAATGATTTTACAATTTCCACTATTACAGTCATTGTTGTCACTTACCCCCTCATCACCCCGTCTGTTCACCTCTTGTTCTTGTTGGCTCTGCGGGTGTTGTACACCCTCTGTTGTTTCCATTGGGGCTTGTTGTGGTTTTCTGTTTGGGGGTTTGAAAAATTTTGATTGTGGTTGCTGTTGTTATTACAGTTCGTTTGTTGGAATTCTACCTGCTTGAATCGTTGAACAGGTAAATTACTCCCATTATTCCTTCCATTAGTGTCCGTTGCCCTTCCGGTTTCCCAGGAAGTTCCTGGTCATGATATAGAATTCCACTCCGCCCTAGGTGTCGATGTAGCCACTTGAGAGGTTGGGTTAGGTCAATCATCCAACATGCTAAATATTTGACACTCTTACCCCAAACCCTGAATCCCATTCTGTATCTCCTATCTGTTATTCTGCAGTCCAAATAAAAATCACTAATCATCATGTTGTCTTTTCCTGTTCCCATGCTCAGTGTAAAGCATCCTTTCCAAAAAAATATTGTGGTCTTTTCTCCCTTCTTCAGAGACTAGTTACATATAGTCTAGTGTAATTATACCTCACTATAGCTAGAATCTAATCTAAGAAAGATGGATATTATTACAGCCTTGTTTTTCTCTCTAATCTTAACACTGCATTCATGTGAGATGTTGCTGTCCTCTCCAGTCTTTTTAACTTAGCTCTGACTGGAGACCAGCAGAGTTCCTCCTGCAGTCCCATGACTGGCCATCAGATGAATTTATTGCACATCATGACAGTGAAAGGCAACTCAGCATCACAAGGTGTAGCCATTTTTCTGCAGCACAGCTGTGCTATACATCTTAATTGGTCTGAAATTTGCAGGTCAGGTGCAGTCACAATTACGCCTTACTACAGAGCTCGGAACCCTACTGGCTTTTTCTACTGGTGCATTCCTCTTTGTTCGTCTGCTGAAAATACTAAAAGCTATCCAGCATGTTGATTTTTTTAATTAATAGTTCTTAGCAGACAATGCACAGAGTTAATTTCTTGTTTGGACCTCATCACACTTAGTTTTATTCCCAGATTCAGATATGTAGGCATATGTTATTCAGGAATGATAGAAAAAGGAGAAATGGGGTGGATTACCACTCTATATAAAGAGAGGTCTCAGATGTGAGGTCTGAGAGGAGTAATGATACCAAAGTAGGAATGGGACAAGAGTTTAGCTAGGGTCAGAAGCTAAGTCAAGTGCCTTAGCAGTTATGGTAGAGGAAAGAGAGAGAGGTGGTGGAATGATATAATGTATCATCCCCTAGACACAAAGGAGGAAGGTAAATGACTAGAGGAGAGAATAAGGGGCTGAGGTAGGAAGAAGAAGGTAATGCTCATAGGGAGCTGAATCTACCTGGACCTGACTGAGAAATTCAGTTCCATGGTAGAAAGGAAATGAAAATTGCCCGAGTTCTTTGAGAACAAGGGGTTTAGCCAGTTCCATATTAAAATCACGAAGATCCACTTACCTGAATACTGAAACGTCGACATGTATATGTCGAACCACGAAAACACCGATCATCCTGATGCACGAAATCCAAAATGTCAAATTGTCATGGTTGGCCATTCTGCGGTATAGCTCCGTAAGGTAAGTGTGTGATAGTTACGGACCTTAGGGTTAGGGTGTGGGTTAAGGTAAGTGCATAGATAGTAATGTATGTAAGGTTTGGTGTAGGGTTAGGAGTAGGGTTTTGGTTAGTGCATGTATGTAGCTTATTTATTTTGTTTGGGTAGGTAGTATGTAGCGCTCTGTGGGGTTGAACAACTATGATGGTTCAAGATTTTGAATTTCGCAGTTTAGGACATTCGGTGTATTCACAGTTCGCGTAATATGTGTCGATGATTATGTATTCGCTGAATAGGTCTTTCGTGGTTCTAATATAGACTTGTTTAGCCACCTATTGTAGGACTGGACCAGAAAGTATAGCATCCTGGATGTGGCCTTAACCCTGCACAGGATGTCATAGGTGTCATAAGAGTCCATTAGCCAACAACAGTCATGCCACAGTGTAGTTTAGAGGAGAGAGAGTTGTAGGGAGAAGTCTCTTTAGAGTAGGTGGTAAAGGATTGAATCCAAAGAAGAAGACAATGATGTTGATTTTAGAATAGTGGATTTTGTTGTGAGGAGGAAATGGTCAAAGATGACTTAGGAAAATGGGAGCAAACTGAGGCAGTAAACAAACTATAGGAACGGTTGCAGACAGAGTACTTAAGACTATGGAATAGGATGTGAAGAAGAAGGAAAAAGAAAAAAAAGGGAAGAAAACCAATGTGGCTGAATAGGAATGTGAAGCTAACAGCTGAGGGAAAATATAATACTTACAAGAGGTAGAAATGAGAAGGTGGGGAACTGGAGGAGGAAGGAGGCTAATAGAAAGGCAACGAAGACTGTAAGAGCAGCAAACGCTAAAACTGAAAGGGAGTTAGCTGAAGGCATTAAAGAAATCAAAGGATTTTTAAGGTACACAGCTGAAAGAAGGAATGGAGTGAAAGAACTAGCTAGGCTGAGTAAAGACAATCAGGAGATCAATGAAGACTGGGAAAAAGCATATGTACTTAATAAATACTTTCCTTCAGTCTTCAAAAAGGAAAGTAGGGGAGGATGCCATGTTGGAAATTGACAGGGCATATTAAAGAGAATAGTGAGCAGATAACAGCAAAGAGAGGGAGGAGTTAGAGAAGGAACTGCCTGCTCTTCGGGAGGATAAATGTTACAGCCAGATAGGCTGCATCCCACAATCCTCACAAATCTAGCTGTGTGTATTTCCAGGACACAGGCCCTGCCTATGGCCCACATGATCAAAATTCAAATAGTGTCTTGGTCAGTGAACATCTAGTGCTTGCACCTATCTTGGGTGGGAAATAGGAAGGGGGTACAGGTGCCCTACTTTGAGTCATACAAGTGGAGGCTTGCAGGTGACAAATTGCAGTCATAAACAGGAGATGTGGACATCTTCCCAAATTGCTTGCAGTAACCCTTACCAGTATGTCGATGGACCACTCACACACACAAATGGAGAGTATAGTAGACCCCAACAGGGATGTGGGTATTCACATCAGGCACCAAAAGTGGGGTTACAACATAAAATGGAAATGCCCTTATTGCTCACATAATCAGATGGAAGTGACAGCAAAAAAACCTCCATGACTACCTGGATGATGCCCCCTGGTCATCTCTCCCCTTCAATTGGGATTCCCTGAGTGGTGGAGAAAGAATGGGCTCAAGATCAGTAGGAGGAAGGGGCATACAGTTATCAGCACTGAAGGAAAAAATTGTCTAGTGAAAGTGAATCTGTTGTATGTCTTAGCAGATCAGCTGAATGAAATCTACAAGTCACTGACTAGTGCATAAGTGCTAGGGTATTTCATGGTAGCAAATGTGGTATCATTGTACAACAGGGTGAGGCAGCAGGAAAAATCTGGGGAACTACAAGTCTATTATATTAACAACAGTGTCAGAAAAAGTGATGGAAAAAATCCTAAGAGGAAGGATGACATTATTTCTAGAAGACAAGCAGTCTCCATGGCAGTGACCAATATGGTCTACTGACCAGGATGAGCTGTCAGTTAAATCGAATCCAGTTTTATGAGTCAGTTGCAGGTGGACAGGGTAATGCCAGCAGACACTGACTACCTAGTCTTCAGCAAGGCCTTTGATTAGGTCCCTCATTGGAGACTGACAGGAACAGTGGAGGAGTTGAACGAGAGACCAAAACTGAGGATCTGGATAGCTGAATGGGTGAATGGTAAGACACAGAGGGCTGTGGTGAGTTAACTCACATTATATACTTATGTTAAGCCTCTGTACCTCATCAAGACAGCCAGTGCCAGTCAAACCACAACACTTCCTGCAGCTGCATAATGGAACAAATTCATCCAGTATTGTAGATCAGAGTGTGTGATATATCTTTAAGAAGCATTCCAGCCAGTGGGCATGTGCATATATGTACTGAGCATGTGCAAGCAAGAGTGCCATTTTGACTGAGCAGTCAGAGTGAGAGCATGCATGTATGTAGTCAGTCAGTTAGTTAGATAGTTAGTTTAAGTTCAGTTTTTCTGCTATCCATCCTGATGTGTTCGTACACAATAAACTACTTAAATGAACACCCAAGTCTTCTCATCTTCTTAATGTACATAAGATGAGCGACACGTACCTCAGGTGCAGACATAAATTACAGCATCACTAATTATATCAGTATAAAACCACAGAATCCAGACTGTATAATGTGACTTGTCACACTTACACTGGGTAACCAAAACGCCATTTGTGTTTGCCGATTTGTAGTTTGTTAAGTGTTCTTCTGGGGCTGTGTTGTGAACAGGACTATCAGCAGGACTACTTGGATATATAGTTTTCTCTTGCACAATGTGACTTACCACATTAATACACTTAAACCACATGCCATATGACTGAAGCTTTGTACTATGCAGTGTGGTTTAACAGCCTTGTGGGTTATTGGCTTAGATATAATACAGGGGCTTTACACAATGTTACCTTTATGTGGTACAGTGGCATCTCAAAATTGTGACTTCATAACTGCAAAGGTGAACGGATACACTTGCTTTAAATATCATTCTAGCCACACTTTCAAACAATGCAATCAAATTACCTTAAAGAAGTACATTCAATAAACCACTTGTGACTTTTAAAAAAATCCATCATATTATTTAAAACCACACATAATAAAACCATGTAAAAACATTACTTTTTTGTCTAGTGAATTTAAACTATTTGTGTCCATCTTTTAAATTCACTACAAATAGAAATGCCATCATTAATACTAGGGGAACTAGTTGTGTCTACTCTTAACTACTATATAATTTCTTTATGTAACAATTGATTCTTCCAGTCACCCTTATAAACCATAGACTCTTCTTTCTCTACAGTTAAAAATTTAAATCTCATACATTTTTTACATAATGAATGTCTTGCCAACACATTTTTATCATCTTTCCTATTGATACTATAAATATGTTGATACATTATTTTATTCAAATATTTTCTGTCTTACCTATATAAAAGCCTGTATACAAAATAAACTATCTCACTTGTCTTGCAATTGAATCTACTTGTTTTTCTCCATTTATGTATTTAATCTTTTCAAGATTTCATCCCCTTCCTCTTTGTCTGTGTACTGACACTTATAACAACACTCACATAGGTTCATAGGTGTGTACTAGGCTAATGGCCCTGGAGCCTTTACAAGCCTAGCCCAAAAAAATTGCCCAGGCACCGTGCCACTCGATGTTAGTTCACAGTGCCCCTATCCAATAGGGCAACTGAAATGATCACTGGAGTGAACTTTCTGTTACCCATCGACTCTTCAAGATTTCTCTTGAAGAGGGCCAGCGAGGTTCTCTGCTCCTTGTCTTTATGTTGTACATTTCTGTGGGCCTTTCCAAAATATTTTTTTTTAATTTCTCCTCTTATATATAAAATTCTGGAGTTCATCTAACCTCCCATAGGGGACATTTAAACTCCCCAAAATATCCCAGTTTTTGCAAAGTTTTTTTAATATCTTCAGTGTCTTTGGAGTAATGCAAGACCATATAATTAAAAACACTACTTTTGTTGTTCCCTTTCCCTATGTTCTCGTTAAACTGAGTTTTCCTCGATGTGTTCTAATCCTACATGAATTATGAGACCATTTGTTTTGTCTCTTTGACTGGCTATATTCTCAATGTTTTTATCGACCATACTGCCCAGATAGCCTCTCTCTTAAAACATATTCTTTAATCTATTTAGCTCATCCATGCACCATTCATTTCTCAATGTAAGTCTAGAAATCCTTATAAATTGACTTTTTACTAACCCCCTTTTTGATGCAATGGATGGCCATTGTTGTACTAGAGAAAGGAGCTACTAAATGCTGTTTTATGTAAACTGTAGCTCTAACTTATTATTGCTCCCATTTAATAATTCACATGTAAATAGTGAATATGATCTTGATTAATACTCAAAAAAAAATGTTGGTGTCAGACACTTTGGGACAACCACTACTGAAGCATTTGCAGAGAATAGCCACCAAGAACATGAAGAGACACAAGGGTGTTACACAGTATTACCAAAAGAGCAAGATGAACAATCGTGGGTGGAAAAATTGCAGAAAGACCACTATCAGCAAATATGGAATTCACCACAGAATTGGAATATTTAAGTTCTGCTTCGCAGTTAATATCAGGTATTGTTAATGCTACCTCATATTATAACTATAATATTTTTAACTTTACTGATTTATATATTGGTCCCATTCATCACAATTTATTTGTGAAGGGCTTTACATTTATCACTTCAGGTAGAGCTGATATTGCCAATGCACTAATAGACTTGAAAATATTTATTAGAAAATTGAATTTGCAAGTGTTGTTGGGAGACAAGAAAGATGGATTCCCATTTGCAAACATTTAAATTCAAAAATACTTTTAATCCCCAACCCATCTGGTTCTAAATGCCATTTAGAGGATGCGTGAGAAAGATATAAGATCTTTACTGGGACAAAGGAATAGGAAAACATTGTATAATATTTTATCATGCAGAGGTCTGTCATAGAGGATTTTGCATTTAATAAGAACATTAGGTGTATGAAACCAGATAAAGGATGGCATGGTGTTAATGGATACAGTGGACTATAAGGGTAGAATGACACCAATACTGGCAGATACTAAAATCTATGAAGTAGTGTCAATCAATGAAATATCAATGGTATGCATCAAAATCGATTTGTATTTGGAAGAGTTGTCATTGTATGGAATATGACCTTTGGATATTATTCATTTCCTGAAGGTTAAGTGCCCAGTTATACATAATAGTTTTGGGATTACGAAGATGCACTCTGACTTGAACAATACCTCCCCCTATGAATGATTGTGTAGGCAAAAGGTTCTGTATTACAGTATTACAGAACAGTTAGCTAAATATGTTAACAAAAAATTGAAAAACGCTTTTTGTGATGACCAACACATTTTAAGCGATTCTTGGGATTTCATTAACCAGTTAAGAGTTGTAAAAGTATATGATGAATATTTTCTAGTTACATTAAATGTTAAGAACTTATTTTCTGTCACACCTCATGAAATTGGTTTAACGTGGTTTAAAGAAATTATTACACAGTATGATGTTTTGACTGATACAAAAACTAGATTTTTATATACATTTATGGATATAATTCTCCAACAATTTTGTTTTCTTTGAGGGTGGATATTTTAAATAATTGCAAGGTATTGCTATGGGGGCAGTGTGTGCACCTGTTTTTGCTAATATAGTACTGTGCTGGTGGGAAAAGGAAATGATATTTAAATTGGAACAATTTAGTAATTGTGAGGTATATGTTCATTATTTGGATGATATTTTATAGTAAGGAAGGGAGATTTAATACAATTTGATGAGTTAGTTGTGGTGACAGGAAAAAAACACTATTTTTTTACAATTTACTTCAACTATTAATCAAACATCAAATTCACTATTTAGATGTGTATATTAAAAGGGAATAATAATATACTGAAAATCAACATTTAGTAACTCTTTTCTCCATTATAACAATGGCCATCCATTGCATTAAAAAAGGTGGTTAGTAAAAAGTCAGTGTATAAGGATTTCTAGACTTACATCGAGATATGAAAGGTGCATGGATGAGCTAAATAATTTAAATAATATGTTTTGTGAGAAAGGCTATCTGGACAGGATGGTCGATGAAAACATTGAGAATTTAACCAGTCAAAGAAACAAAAGACATGGTCTCATAATTCATGTAGGATTAGGACACATTCATTCATGTAGGATTCGGACACATTAAGAACACTTAGTACAGCAAGAACATAGGGATAGGTAACAACAAAAGTAGTGTTTTTTAACTATATGGTCTTGCACTACTCCACAGACATGGAAAACATTAAAAAAACCTTTGTAGAAGCTGGGATATTTTCGGGAGTTTAAATGTCCCCTTTGTAAAGTTAGATGAACCCTGGAGTTTTATATATAAAATAAGGAGAAGTAAAAAAAAAATTTTGGAAAGGTCTGCAAAAGGGTACAACATAAAGACAAGGAACGGAAATAGATGTGGGTGTTATAATCAGTGTTGGTACATAGACACAGAGGAAAGGAATGAAATGTTGGAAAGCTTAAATAAATGGAGAAAACCAGGTAGAGTCAATTGCAAGGCAAGTAAAATAGTTTATTTTGCGAGTTGCTGTTCATGTATAGTCTTTTACATAGATAAGACAGAAAATTCTTTGAATAAAAGAATTTATTAACATATTTATAGTATCAATATGAAGGATGATGTGTGTTGGCCAGGCATTCATTAGAATATGAACATTTTACAAGTTTTAAGCTTTTAATTTTAGAAAAAGTAGAGTCTGTGGTTTATGGGGGTGAATGGAATGGAGTGTTGTTATATAAAAAATGATATGGCAGTTAAGGGCAGATGCAAATAGTCCCCTTGGTATTAATGACAGTGTTTCTATTTCTAGTAAATTAAAAAGATGGCACAAACAGTTTAAATTTACTAGATAAAACATATAATGCTTTTATATGGTTTTAGTGTGTGTTGTTTTCAACATTATGATGGAATTTTTAAATGCAATAAATGTTTTATTGAATGTATTGCTTTAAGGTTAATTTGATTGCAGTGTTTGAAAATCTGGAAAGAATGATATTTAAATCAAGCATATCCTTTAACCTTTGCAATTCTTATGAAGTCTTGGATGTAATTGGGATGAAAGTGCTAAACTAGCAGGGTCTACTATTTTTTAGATTAAAGTAAATTCTAGTCATCAAACTGAGTTGCGAGTTTCAGTAATTTCTGTGGTTAATTTTTAAGAATTTACATCTGTCTGGGACTTGATCTGATCATGTAGGTTTTTAAAGTTTTTGTGTTGTTTCACAAGCGGATATGAAAACTGTGACTTGTTACAAATTTGCTTTGCAATTGTCCTTGGAGATGGTAGCTATAGTCAGGATGTTAGGGAGCAACTTTAAATCTTGATAACATCCATTGATCTAAATATGCTGTGCATGTACATAAGTATGTATGTATATATGTATGTATGTACATATGCCCTTCAAAATCTAAATTAGTATTATTTTAATGTATATTAGTTCAGTAGCCAGACAATTGTATGAAGGGAGTTTTAGCAAGTGCTGATACCTTGAAGTAATTTCACTGAAAGTCACTTTCAGTGATAATGAAGTTTGCACATTCCCCTGTTAATGTGCAAGTCATTGAACTGGTAAATGTGTCTGGGGTGTGGGGGTGCAGAATTGTCACTGAAATTTCCTTTGATGAGTCAACATGAGTGAATAAGTTATTTTCTTTTATGATAACAGATCTAAGCAGAAAGTGTGTATCACACTACTACAACTTTCCCTGAGAGGAAAGGGCTCAACACACTGTTGGAATTTAGTAAATGGTTTTGTTTTTTTTAGGTAAGAGACTAATTACTTTGTATGTTTTTTCATAGGGTTAATAAACTGTAGAATGTATTGGGGAACAAGGAGCCTTTAAGCATAAAACTTTAGCTGTCTTAT
This sequence comes from Protopterus annectens, assembly GCF_019279795.1. Taxonomy (NCBI): domain Eukaryota; kingdom Metazoa; phylum Chordata; order Ceratodontiformes; family Protopteridae; genus Protopterus; species Protopterus annectens. Next base: position 1,196,624,068 of record NC_056745.1, read on the forward strand.
GGCACTTATTTTCTTCCTCTTGTCTCTTACAGTTTTTTTAGCATTTAAAAATTATTGCACGTGCTATTCACTGTAGGGCTGCATAATGAACAAGACTTTCCTACTGCTCTGGTTTTAGTTACATTTTGAAGGCTTTAACATCTCCATTATGATTTTGAACTGCAGGGCATTTTAAAGTATATAATAAAAGGAATTCATTTAACAGGACCTTGCTTCTATGTGACTTGCCAACATTTACTAAGCCTGATAAATGATGTTTCTTGACATCTGATTGATTACATTTTTATCCTGAGTAAAACAATGAGTGAGAAGGTCACTGAAAAACCAATCAGTAAAATCAAAATGAAAACTCCAGCAAAGCTAGAACTTCCAATAAGTGACCTCCCAAACCTCTTGTGTCAGAGGCACATGGGATATATGCAAATTAACCTTGCAAACATCAGGTGTTTCAGCTAATTGGCAATTCTGAATGCCCATTACTTGTTTCATCATTTTGATGGACAATTTCAGGCCAATAAAGCCAAACCCCACTAGCTGTGGCTATGCATATTTCAGCCTTGTTATGACATCATCAGCACAGCAGAAACAGAGTATTTGACTAACCATTAGAAACACAGGGCTTTTATACCCAGCTGATCTCCATTATCATTAAGGTCACTGCAAAAATATCCCAAACAACAAACTAAAACAATGAGTGAGAAGGTCACTTAAAAACCAATCAGTAAAAACAAAATGAAAACTCCAGCAAAGCTAGAACTTTCAATAAGTGACCTCGCAAACCTCTTGTGTCAGAGGCACATGGGATATATGCAAATGAACCTTATGAACATCAGGTGTTTCAGCTAATTGGTAATTCTGAATTCCCATGAATTGTTTTGTTGTTTTAATGGACAATTTCAGGCCAATAAAACCAAACCCCACTAGCTATGGATATGCATATTTCGGCCTTGTTATGACCTCATCAGCACAGCACAAGCAAAGCTAATTGGCAATTCTGAATGCTAGGAGTCAGGAGCAGCTACTAAATCTTAGAAGAAATGCAAGCTTATGAATGGGGGTGGGGGGCAGCTGCCGTCCCTGGCCTATAGTTAAAGTACACTATGCACTTAATACAGGGATAAGACCAAACTATTGTGGAATTCCGGTTCACCTACAATGCTTTTTTAGTCTGTCTTCTTTCAGTATGTTAGACAAATGGAGGGGGAAGGAATCAAACCCTGTAACTCTTGACTACAGAGAGCAGCTCATTAACGCTCAGAGCCATAGTCCTCTCTAACAGGCATTAATTTACTCCATTGGAACATTGAGTGTCTAATGGTTACTGCAGACTCTCCAAGCCCATTTTCAAATGGAAAATATTATATCCTTTAATTTGAAACATGCAAGCACAATCATTGTTCTTTATTTTACTGTATTCATTTTTAGATGTCATGAATTTATAGAAATACATGTAAAACGCTGGGTATGAAACCTAGTTTGATACTAATAGTGGTTCTCTGCAGTATATCCATTGCTTGCAGGAATCATGTTCCAGACTCTCCTTGACCCCTGGATAAAATAAAGCATGTACTGGAAAATGAATGAATTAATGTTATATACATTTTCACTTATTAACCAGTAAACAGGAAAAACATTTACTATTGCTGCTTTTCAAATGCTATCTTACACTGTGTATAACAGAATGTTGTCTGAAACACTGAGTCAGTGCAGCAGTTTGAAAGCTGAAGTGCCTTTTTATCTTCTGAAACATTTTCATCCAGAGTGAGATGCAACTTTAGTATGCTGTGTCAGTTTCTTCCCAGTAAATAAAAATAAATGGCAGCCTGTTGAAATGTGATTTTTTGCTAGTACAAGAATTTGAAACTATAAGCAGGTGTTCTTGTGTTTCCTTGAACTCATTCTGTATATTATGGAACTCCTTTGGAATTCTCGGGAGCTAGATGTGTTTTTTGTTTGAGCCCATTTTATTAGGTATTTAATCTTTTGCTATTGAAATATGTGATAGACAGACTTAAATGACATATTCTTTTTCTTAGCTACTTGTCCTGATTGTTTTTTTTTTCTCCTTTCATGCTTTTTATCTCTGCTACAAGCTAAACATCTGCCCACATGTGCCTTAATAATCTGGTCTATTCCCTCCCTTAGGGTGAGGGCAAATCATAAGAAATCTGTAATCCAGGAAGCCATCCAGGTTTTCTGATTAGTTATCCAAGTCCTTAATTCCTAGAGGTAGACATGTGCACTCATTTGCATGAAGGCCTGGCATGCTTTTCCCCTCCTTTGCATCACACATAGTCCCATGCATGCCTCCTGAAAGGTTACTGCATATCATAGCTTGACACAGCCAAGCACACATCTACCATGCCACATATCATACTCTTGTCATGTTGTGAGAGTCACCATTGCAGCAGACCAAACTTCTTCACTTTCCCAGAATGATTAAAGCTAGCAGCAGACATTCATCCCCACAACCCTCCCCATGGCTGGTTCCTCAAGGGACCGAACTGCTAAATGAACTTGGGTAAAGCTTTATAGGTACATGAGAAGACATGCACTGGTAATATCAGGGAAAAGAGGTGATGAGAAGGCATGATTTATGCAAGTCTAATTACAACAGTTTCTTATGTGCCATGAGGGATTAATTGTGGCTATGTCACTACTTATCGCAGTACATACATCAAAGCTGACTGTAGACCTGGCAAGCGTCACTGTACATCAGTTAACAGGTGAAACTGTACAGTTGGCCTTAGTATTTTAACTGTAGAACAGAGTCAGGTATAGAAAGAAAATTACTGGGCTGAATAACTTTGTAACATTGCCACTGTTTTACAGACAAACTGTTGAGTTAATGTATTTATTACAGAGAATTTCTGAAAAAAAGTGTTTGCTCTGTTGCTGTGGAATAGGTGTTCCACTGTCTTGATTTATAATACTCAGCGTGAAGCAGTGGTTGTGGCATTTAGCAGTAAACTTAGTTGGATTTCAACCTCATACACCTGACAAGTCATAAATACAGTATATATATATATATATATATATATATATATATATATATATATATATATATATATATCATTTAAACAAGTTATAAACAAACCAGCAAAATGTACAAACTAACTGTAAAACAAATAAATAGCGGTAATGGATGTAGAACGACTCCTTTATTTACTGTTATTTTAAGCGCTTTTCATTTGTCCCAAATAGCAAACTTCATCAGACATTAAACAACAGCTAAAACCTTTCATTTATATATTCAAAGTTGCCGCCATTTCCTTTTAAACAACAGGAAGTGACATATTCATTCTTTCGGTGTTTCCCGGTTAGGGGTTGCCACAGCGGAACTCCGGTCATCTAATGATTGGCAGTGGATTTTTACGGTGCCGAGTTGCCAGCCTGACACCCAGCCTTCAAAGAAGGCACACCCATTCACGCACACACCTACCTAAGTGACATATTCAGTACTTTTCTTAAGAACACATACCTCATGATAAAAACTTAGTTACTAAAATATCATTACAGTACCTAATCACCTAAGCCAACATGATTCATACTACAACTGATTAAATGTATTATAGATGTTAAATCATTTTTTGAATCATTTTTTTAAATCAAATATATATGTACACAAATATTCATGAATTAATTGAACAATTTACTACACCTATCGCACTAGCAATGAATTATATTATTTTTTATGAGACCCAATGATTATTAAAATTACAACTACTGTATACTTATAAAATAAGTAAATGTAGATATAAATATGCATACCAATACTTACTTATGATACTTATACCAAAAAATTAATGTAATATTCTATTTTTTATTTATTTCTTACTTTCTTAGTTTTTTACTTTTATACTTACTGTCTAGCCAATGCCTTTAACCTAAGTATACTGTTAATAGTACAGTAATCATTTAATCCTGGCCATACACATGAATGTAGGTGCAGTTGCCAAACCAATTCAGCCTTTTCCAGTTGAATAGCCCAAGGTCCGCCCCTGTCCTGTTCTTTAATCTGTTGCATAACACAAAACTTAAACAGGTGATCTTTATATTCATATATATACTTTGCTAATACGTTTGTTAAAATCCCTTTTCTAATTGCATAAATATGCTCATATATTCTCTCTTTCAAACTCCTAGTTGTTTTTCCTACATAATATGCCGGACATAGTTGGCAAATGTCAAAATAAACTACCTTCCTAGTGTTACAATTGAATTTTCCACAAATTCTATATTTTTTATTTTTAATCTCAACAAATTGACCTTGAGATATAAAACTACAATAGTTGCACATCCTGCACCTACTCATACCCATGTGTAAATTATTCCTAGATTTTCTACAATGTTCTATTGGAGTCTTAAGAATTTTACCTCTTCTTGCCACCATTTTCAATCCTTCCCCCTACCTTTGCTCTGATTTTGACATCAACATTAATGACTGCCCAATTCTTAATCATAATAGCTTTTACTTTATAAAAATGTGTGCTAAATGTTGTTATAAATGGAACTGAGCAGTCATATTGTACTTCATTAGTCCTTATCTTATGGTGCTCCCCATGATAACTAAGAATGGGTTTAAAATGTCCATTCTCCCTTTTTATCTTTTAACAGTAAATAAAGAAGTCGTTCTACATCCATTACCGCTAGTTATTTGTTTTATAGTTAAATCATTTAAACAAGTATTTTAGTTTACCAGATTTGATACATAACACATCTCTTTACTTCTTTAACAGGATTATTCTTTTACCACTCAGTGTTTTGATGTCAGTACTGTAAACAAAAGATATAAACAACACAGTATATAAAAAGAAAATGCATTTAGAAGGCTTCTTCCATTGTGTGATTGCAAAATGGGCTCTGATCTTTGTAGAATCACATATCCTATATTATTTTTGCAGTTCATTGGTTAGGAAATGTGACAAACTCTATACAGACATAGAAACAGGGATGCAGAGTTATTGTATGCTCTCCTCAAGCTAGAGAAGGCACAATGATTTAGGTTCATAGGCTCATAGGTAGGTACTAGGCTAGCTGCCCTTGCGGACCATTTTACTAGCCAGTTTCTTTTTTTCTGCTTGAAATTATCTATCCCATTTGATTAGCTAACCCATGGTCGATTATTGTATATTACCCCTAATAAGAATAACTGGGATCATACCATAGATAATTTCAGGGGGCGCGTGTATGGCATAAAGCAGCTAGGAGCTGCCTCTGTCCAATAGTAGTACAGGGGGAAGTCCTGGGGTAAATTTTCTGTTTCCCATCCATAGATCTAAGTTGCGCTTGAAAATGGACAGGGCTGAACTTTGTTTTATGTGGATGCAGAGTCTGTTCAACAGTAGCAGTATCCTCCGTGAAATATACTTGTCCCTCCAAACTGTTCTGTTGATGTTGCAGAAAGGGTTTAGATCCCTAGATTGAGTATTTTTGATGCCATTTGACTTGCAGATGTGCAGTAAATCCATCAGTAATGGGTCGGAGGATGCCTTGTATGTAAGACATATGCTGCCTTTTAGCAGACTGTAGGATACTGTTTATAGTGACTGGGTTTTGAGTTGGTCCATGAAGGACATGTTGTTTTAGGCCTTGTATCCTTTTATTAAGTTATCTCTGCAGGCATTCCAGTTGTTGCACATGTCTGGACAGATACACGCCAAATGGAGCATTATATTTAATGTCTGGCCTAATGAGAGCTGAGTAAAGGGGAACAATGGCATCCCTAGATCTAGACGCAATCCCTTTGCTTACAAGCTGTACAATATAGAAGAACTTTCTTACAACAATAAACATATATGGGTCAAAAGTTAGGTCACTGTCTAAATAACTTCCCAAATCCTGAATAACTGGGACAACTCCTAGGGGATTATTGTCAATGTGTAGATGACTTCCCAAAAAATACAATAATGCATTTTTTGGCATTGAGGTTTAGACCAGGATTTTGACACCAGTTATTTATTTGAGACAAACATTCCTGCAGGGTGGCTAAGTCATTTGGGGATTCAATGACTGTTCCTAGCTTGCAGTCATATGCAAACTTAGTCAGCCAATGGCCTTTGGTAATGACATTAGAAAGGTTCAGGTTAGCACAAAGGATAAGCCATCTCAGAAATACTACTGCAGAATAAATATGGACTTGTTAACCTACAGCTTAATAATATAGATTTGTGTTATTCCATGGCCATCACATTCTGTAAATTGTAAATAGCAGCATTACATTAGTGAAATTATTTGTGGTATTTTTATATTAAATAGACATATATAAATATACATTTTTTTCTCTCATGTTGTGATCAGTCATCTCTTCTGATAATTAGGAATGAAGGGAACTACAAATATTGTATAAGAAACAACCTAGTAACTTACTGTCACAGTCCACAATGTACATGTCCACATTAATCCGAATGAATTCTTTCAAAATCTGTAAATATAAAACATATATTAGAATGAATAATAAAAAAACACAATATCATTAAAATTGTGCTTTGGATATCTGATATCCTTGTGTTTTATTACTCCATGGAGTTCCCATGCTCAAATTTCCAGCTTATTTCTAGCATACATAATAGCATACATAGTAACTGGAATGAGCTCTAAGTAATGCTAAAGTCAGTGGAAATGTCAGTGATGGAGCCATATCTGGACTACTGCCTCCCTGCATCTCTCCCTAATTTGGGCTCAAAATTTTGCTCTGTCCCTTCTAATCCCAGTGGCACAGCAGGTAGCTTTCTTGTCTTACAGCAAGAGATTCTATGGTTCAACTCTCAGCTGAAGTGCCTTATAGGTGTTGTCTGCTTATCTTCCCTGTGTTTTCTCTAGGTGATCCATTTTCCTTCCACATTCCACAGACTTGCAGTAGGTGGATTGGACACTCTAAATCAGACACAGGTTTAAGTGTGCACGTGTGTGTGTGTGTGTGTGTGTGTGTGTGTGTGTGTGTGTGTGTGTGTGTGTGTGTGTGTGTGTGTGTGTGTGTGTGCATGTGTGTGTGTTTTATGGAAGAACAATTGTAGCAGGGCTAGCCACCTGGTTTTGTGAACATTGGCTTTAGATGATAGTGACTGGTGATGTGACACCCTCATGCCCCCCACCTCACAAAAAATGGTGATTTTGGGAGAAAGGGTAATGGTTTACAGTTAATAAATATTAACAATAATTAGACTTATAGACTTGTTTTACTTCATAAAATGCATGTTAATTCTTATTCTGTCAACTTCTCAAGATAATATTACTTATATTTTAAAAAATGTGTCCCATATTATTTATGGATTTTCCCCTAATTCTGGAGTTAAGAGGCTGAAAGCTATGGTATCTAGTTCTGATGGAATTACAGAAAGCAACAGAGTT
>NC_056745.1:1196636417-1196773917 GCF_019279795.1 Protopterus annectens
AAGTGACGCATATGCTGCTCAAAGTTTAACTTCATGTACTGAGTATTTTATCATTCTGTACACTATTAAGTTCTTAACTGACTTCATTTCAAAGCCTGTTTGAAGCATTTTAAAAACGGTCTCCTTTATTTTTACATTTTTCTTAGTAATTGCCTTTCCTGGTTAAAATAACATACGTCTGCTTTCCAGTCTCTTATTGTAACACAATACAGCCAGAACTGGTAACTATGTAAAGTACCTCACCTTAATATGACATTTAAATAAAGCTCAGAGGAAGACTTTTACGGGATCTAAAATGATAAAGCAACTTTACTCACAGCAATAGGCCATATAGTTAGTATTTCATGCAATTCTCTTTCAACTTGCACATGGAGGAATCAGGCAACATACCTGACCTAAATCAATATCCTATGACCATCTTCATCATCATCATCATCGTCAATATTTTCAGACTTTTTAAAGGAACTGCTTAAACTCTGATGCAAAAGCTTCTTCACGGCACATATTTCACATGTTGTATCAAAAAGGGATTTACAAACTTAAAAATATGGCTGCTAGTCTCACAAGCCTGACTCTTGACTCCTGCAATAGACCTGTTGCACTGTTTTATAGAATGACGGTTCAGTTTATTGTGGTTTCACGAAACTAAGAGTTAAGCTTACTAAAGCTCTTTCACTCATATCTAATTTATCTCTCTGGCTACCCACACCCACCAGTTGATTTCAGAATGTGAAATCAGTTTTTTTTGGTACTTTTCCGTTATCGGGGCAACAGGTGTAATGAGCAGTTGGAATCCTAGCATGCGGTCGCAATGATTACACTGCTGCCGCTGATATGGGTATAGCCTTCACTTTTTCTGACGACACATTTCAAGTAAAAAATATGATAAAAGAAAGGAATAATGGCAGTTTTTCAGGCACTGTTTCCCACTCGCATTATAAAACACAACTGGGTGATAGTCCAATGTAGGGTTACCACCTGTCCCACTTTGCGAGGGGCAGTCCCTCTTTGGGCAGTTGTGTCCTGACAAAAAATATTAAAAATGGCAAATGTCCTGAGATTGTAGGACATAATTATGTCCTATATTTTATGTAATAGTTGCATAAAACAGTTATTCTGTATCTAAAATACCTAAATGTTATAAGAAACAGAATAAGCAACTAAAATGCTACAAGAATAAGCTTTTATTTAGGCAAAAAAGTTAAGTTATATCCTTTGTACTGACTGTGGGTATGTGTCAGCCTGTAAAATCTGATGTTTGTCCCGAAAATGTCTCACTTTAGCCATTTGAAAAGGTGGCAACCCTAGTCCAATGACTCTCTAGTAGTCACCCTTGAAATACATCATGGAAGAGAATACAGTTATCTTAACTTAAAGATAGTGTTTAATAATGCCGTAGTGTGTGCAATATCCAAACTCATGGTAACCAGCATACAGTGTTTTGTCCAAGAAGGAGAAAAAGACTTATTTGCAGATGTTCACATGATTTATTAATACTACGCAGGTAAAACAAGGCTATTTTACTCAACTCATTTCTGCCTGTTACAACCCATTGTACAGCATGGGTTAAACTGAACTGGAAGGGTATACAATTCAGTGGCATATCTGATTCCATTTCGTGTTGACAATTTCTGGGAGGATTACAGCACTTGTATGATAGTGCCGACATGTACAAGTTAAAGATTTCAATCTCTGTTTCAGCGCTTTTCCCATTTTAGCCACATATGTTACATGACTGCTTAATATCTTAGTATATAGCAGTTGTTAAAGTATGGGGTAGAATGTTAGAACAATGCATCTAATAACTTCCTTTAACCGACAGTAACTTTTTTAGAAGTAGTTGCCCTTTGTTAGCTACGTTGCTGTGGTTGATCAACAATGCCACTGGCAATTATGTGTGCACAGGTCATTATTTTTCTGTAATATTCTCCCCATGATTGATGACAGGTCAAATTAGTAGTACAAAAAACTGACGTAGTTTAAAATGTTTCAGATGTTTCAGTGTAGTGATAACATTTTAGCAAAATAATTTGTTAAATATACTATCGTATGCACGCAATGCCACAATATGCACTTACTTGGGTTATCTCAAGCTCCCCTTTCTTCCAGAGTTTCTTGATTTTTCTTAAAGCTTTGTTACGTTTACGAAGTATTCGAATTGGATTAAATCCAACCTGTACAAAGAGACCAAAAATGTGTAATATTTGTTTATTTATTTTGCTTTTAGTATTTTAATCTTTTGTAGTCTGGTATTGATGTTTTACAACAATCTTTAGTTAGCATTTATGCAGTTATCCATTTTTATCCATTTAAAATATTTCCCACCTGGCACAAATCCCATCAATGATAAATTGCTAAGCATCTGACTTCTAGTAGTGGCACAAATGTTGGCACCTGCCCGCAGGCATCAACACATGGTGAATCATATGAAGATACTACTGTGTGAGTATATTTAACCCATAATGGCATTATATGCTATGCTTCAGAGAAAGAGAAAGCTGGGGCTGGCATGCAAGTAGTGAGGTAAGGAAACAATCTGTCTCTGGCAAAACTGAAATGGAGGGCTTAAACACAAATGTATATATTCAGACTTGATGATACAGAGTCCTCTGTTTAATGTATGGGGTACATGGGGACGGAGCCATATCTAAAATACACTGCAAAGAAATTCAGAAATAGTTGAAAGTTATGAATTCAATTAATTCCTTTGGAAAACCAAAAGGCAAAATCCAAGTATCCCGGAAAAATAGTGGTTTTAGTCATCCAAAAATAAATTAATTTTAAAACTTTAATCTCAAAAATATTAGCTGGTAACAACTTATTCTTTTTTTTTTTTTTTGTTAAACTGTCAGTTTGACATGTACCTGGAGTGTTTCTCCCCAGGCTTCTGTTAAAAGAAAATTGGTTCTGTCCTAGTTGGACTTATCCAGTCAACAAATGTTAAATAAATAAATAAATTTAGCAGTTGTGTTAAGCTGTACTTATTTCTTTCAAACATCCATGTCCCTGAAAACATCATATAATGAAGTGAAACTAATAAGAAAACAAAGCCACACAGTGAACTGCATGAACCGATTTATTACATATAATAAAAAACAATGTACTAAGCGCTTTCACCCATCCAAATCAGGGCATCATCAGAGTAATTTATTTATTTATTAAAATAAAATATTATATTTTAATTCAACAATTCATATATACAAATATATATATTTTATGGTAAATTGTTGTTCTAATAAACTATATTATTTTTATTCAAACAGTACATCTAATTATATCTTAAAATTTTTTTATTTACAATGGTACTCAGATTTTTTTAAACATTCATCATATTATATATATATATATATATATATATATATATATATATTTATGTACTATATTGATATATATATTTTTACGTCTATTGAGGTTATTAATGTTTTTTTGTGCCAAGTCACTTTTGCAGACATTCACTATTTATTCAATTAAATCAGTTTTTCAATTATGTAATTATGTTATTAGGCATCTTATATAAAGAATGGCCTTGTTGTTATTTCTTTATACTCTGATTATCCAGTTAACATCCAGTTCATCAGCTGTTATATGTATCCCCTTTTCTGGCTTATACTTCATGACTATGTTGTATTTCACATAGGTTCATAGGTTCATAGGTAGGTACTAGGCTATCTGCCCGAGGGCATTTATAAACCTAGCCAGAGTGTGTCAGCTTTCACCGCCCCATTGACTAATTAACTGATCCTCTGTCAAGCAGAGCCAATGAAGTGATCCCAGGGGTGTATTTTCTGTTACCCATCCACTCGTCAAGGTTTCTCTTGAAAAGTATTAGTGAGGGGCTCTGCCTAATGTAATCTGGAATTTTGTTCCAAAGCATGGGGAGTCTCTGTGACAGGAATCTAGCCCTCCGGCATGTTCTATTTATTGTTGTGGTGAGGTTTAGCTCACTAGAGCACATGGCTCACAGTGACTTGGTTTTCTTTAGGTGGAGCATGTCCATCAATTCTGAGTTGGACATGACTTTGTAAGTCAGGCAGAGATCACCTCTGAGTAAGCGATATGTCACTGAGTACAGCCGCATAGGACATATGTTTGAGGCCAGTAATCCTCTTGGTGAGGTACTTTTGTGGTCTTTCCAGCTGTTGGAAGTGTCTTGTGAGGTATATCTCAAATGGAGCATTATACTCTATGATGGGTCTGATGAGTGATGAGTAGAGGGACACTATAACCTCTTTATTTCTAGATGTGAACCTTTTGGTAATTAGATGGGCCACACAGAAGGATTTCCTAACTACTTTGGCAATATGATTGTCAAAGGAGAGATTACTATCTACCTGGGTCCCCAGATCTCTTATTGCCTCTTCTGTATTAATGGGGCTGCCACCTATGTGGTAATTCATGGGTGTTTTGTTTTTCTCAAATGGGACGACTATGCATTTTTTGGCATTAAGCATGAAGCCATGACTTTGACACCAGGTGTCCATCTCAGTAAGGCCCTTTTGGAGGTTGTCCGTGTCAGCCAGAGAGTCAATTATAGCTCCCAGTTTGCAGTCATCGGCAAACTTGGTTAGCCATAGTCCTCCTGTGTTTCCCTGTACTTCTGAGATGTATATGCTGAACAGTAGGGGTCCCAGGACAGAGCCTTGCGGGACACCACTTGTGACTGGTTTAGAGTTGGTTCTGGAGCCTGCTATTCTTACCGTGTGAGTTCTGTCTGTAAGCCAGTTGGCAACCCATCTTGTGACATAGGGGTTTATGTTCAGGCTGGTGAGTTTTTCTGTAATACCCGAGTGGGGAATGGTGTCAAAAGCCTTGGTGAGGTCAAGGTAGGCTGTGTGAACCACATTTCCCTCGTCTATGGCCTTGGTGACTGTCTTGAAGAAGTCAACCAGGTTTAGTAGGCATGATCTGCCCTTAACAAAGCCAAACTGGGTTGGCTCAAGTGTTTGGAGGTTCCCAATGTCTTTGTTAATGAGTTCCATGATGATGCGCTCCATAGCCTTGCAGACCAGGCTAGTCAGACTTATGGGGTGATAGTTACCAGGGTCAGTTGTGGCCCCTCCTTTGTGGAATGGAATAACTGTTGCTGTGCACCATTCTATAGGCATGTAGCCTGTAGAGAGGCTGAGGTTGAACAGCATGTTTAGGTGGGAGGTTAGTTCCATCTGTAGTTCATGCAAGATGCAGCCTGGGACATCATCTGGCCCCATTGCCGCTGTGTTTTTGGCTTTTGAAAGGGCTGTTTTCACCTGTGCGTCTCTGATTTCCGGGGCACTACACTTTTCTGGTATTGGTGTGGGCCCTTTTGGGAGTGAGAAGGGGGTGAAGTTTGCACTGAATCTATCTGCCAGGATGTTGGCAATATCAGTAGGTTCATTATATTTTGTGCTATTTTGCACTAGTTCAGTGCATATCTGCGAGTTGCCACTTTTTAATTTCTTAACATAGCTAAAGAAGGCTTTGTGGTTATATTTTGAATACTTGGCTATTTTTCTTTCAAAGTTAGCCTTGGATGATTTTATGAGGGACCTTAGTTTCTTACTGATACTGATCAGGGATGTCTTTCCTTCTTGGGATTTGCTTTTTTTCTGAACTAGTTTCCTCCTTCTGCTGTATAGCCTGTTTATGGCAGGGGTCCACCAGACTGGTTTCCTTCTCTTAGAGGAGTGATTCTTGGTTTTGCTAGGGATGGCACGATCCATGCATCCTTGTAGGTGCTCATAGCATGCATTTGTAAAGGTTTCTGCATCTTGGGCATGAAAATACATCAGCGAGGGCACTTGTGCCACTAACTGTTTAATTATTTTAAAGTCTTTTCTTGCTTTATATACTAGTAATATGCCACATTTTGTTTCATTAAGATCCTTAATAATGAACTTATTTCTGATATATTGAGAATAAACGTTGAAAGGTATTACATCATACCAGAAACAACATTGCATCATAGAAAGAAATCTCATGAGAGATGGTTATCCTTCAGTACGTTCTGACCTTTTCACTGTCACACTTCAAACATTAAGATGCTAAAATAAGATGTTTTGTGTCAGTTCTATACCTCTAATTTTACATTTACTTCTGTTACTTCTTCTCAGTCTCTTTAGAACTCATTTTACCTTACTTCATGCTTTTTGATTTGAACTCACAATAGTATGTCATCAGTAATATTATCAACACCATAAATCAAGGAGCCTCTTCTCAAAGTACTTCATTTTCATTCTCCATGTTTTCAACATAGAAGTTCAATACTCATCAACTTCAATTACTTCTCCTTCCATATAGGGGGTCCATGATTACTATGTCCACTTTCCATCATTCCGCATGCATGTCTACTTTCCATCATTCCGCATGCAAGACTTACCTATTTATCTGCCACTTATGTTTCTCCATGTTTTGCCATGCAACAACTCTCTTTTTCCTCAGCCTTCATTAGTGCAGACTTTTCTTTCTGTTTTGACTGTCTGAATAATCCTTCATTTAAATGAATACTTCTCACTGCCCTAAAGTTTCATGATGCTACCTAATCCTTCTCCTTTTCACACACGGATCAGCACCAAGTGTTATAAAAATGGGGTTGAGAAGGCCAATGGAAGGGCAAGCTTTAATACTTGCAGGGAATTGATTCACACACTGATATCCATCACCAGGGCTCATGGTGAATGAAGACAGGCCAATATGCTTTATTATCACTTTTGACAGTAATAACGTTACAGTCAGATGATGTTTAAAGCAATATTGTCCCATAATCACTAGTGACATGTATTTTTTAAATACTGTCCCTCCTAAAATTTCTGTATCCTAAAAAAGGGGGAAGTACATTAGAAGCCTTTTTAGTCAGTTTAAAAATAGTTCCCTCCCTGTGATGAAAAAAGTACCTTGTGTGAAGTCCTCGTTTGTTGCTATCCCTCTGGCCATTATGCCCATTGCAATAAGATTTGCAAAATTACATTTTTTAGTTCAGCTAAGATATCAAAGATCTTTGACATAAAGACATAAAGTATTTCATCATATGTCAGAGTGGCTGAGTTACTTATTTAGTTGTGCGCCACTGTAGAGCCTTTTACATTGGCCAGACATCAGACCCTGGAAGCAATGTGTTTCATTGTATTTTAATTGTAGCAACAAAGTCAATCCAGAAACCAAGAACAGTCACACTGGTGGGAAAAGGCTTCATAGTCGAGTGCTGCTCAAAACATACATTTATTACTTAAAAAACTCATAAAACAACAATAGAGGTTAAGTGCTTTCGTACTCTGGTAATTGGACTTCTTCAGAACAATTACCTATAAGTCAAGAAGCCTTTTCATGCATCATACTAAATTAATTGATTACATAATATTCAAATTAGCAATGTTTCCTCAGAGTGCTAGCATAAACAGCTGCTATGTTGTAAAACGTAGTAGTAAAAACATGTAAAAGTTACAAAGAAATAATTTACAACAATGCACAGTGCACTTGCAAGATCACTGCAGCTAAAATTAAAAACATTTTTTCAGTTTTTTTATATATGACTCTTAACTAAAAAATGTTCCATACCCTATGTGACACATATCAAAATGCGTATCCTATGGCATCACTGCTTAATTATCCAAAATAATATCCAGCTTTGAGTTTTAGTATGCTGGAAATTGAAACATTTTCATTGAAACCTGGTGGCTGGATAGCATTGGTCCTGAGTTGCCACTTAAGTTCTAAAAATTCTAAGAAGTCATCACTTGCCCCCCCCCCCCCGCTCACCTAAGTTAACTTGCTCAGAAATGCAAAACCTGAACTGATGTGTGGGGTTGGATTTAATGTGCCTATATAGGGCGTTGTTTTCATCTTTCTTTTTGATGTCGTATATGTGTTGATACATCCTTTGCTTGCATTTACGTTTAGTTTTCCCTGTGTAGAATGCTGTGCAAAATGTGTATAACCCTAGATAAAGAATGTCCTTAGTGGAACATGTAAACCTGTCACTATGTTTTGTGTACCCAAAGCCATGTATATTAAAGGAAGAACCTTCCATAACATACTTGCATTGATTACAGTTTCCGCACTTGACATACCTCTCAAGTGTACCTCATTACGAGGAACGTACCTCATTTGGGGTCTTAAAAAGTTCATGTTCCTCGAAATTCCTCAAAGTTCCACATTGAAAGAGTCTGTCACACATTCAGTGTTAGGAATTTTTTTAAGTGAAATCCATGGTAAATTGAAATTATTCATATTAATTCATTAAAGGATCTTCTTTATAATTAAAACCAGCATATTTTAACCATCCTATGACCTTCCTAGTTGAAGTTGTTAGTACGCCATTAGTATGTGTTCCACATTTTGCCCATTTGTTCCACATGATGAAGGTGAGTGTTCCTCATTTTGACGATGGAAGGTTGAGAGCTATTTCTTCCCTTATTTTCACGTCTTCCCATTCTTTCCAGTATCAATTTAAAACTAGGAGCTTTTATGTATATCACTACTGGTCTTTTTCCCACCGCACTAAGGTGGTCCGGGTTGACTTCAGAGATAGTCCAATTTCTTTCTAAAATCTCCCTTAAGCCATCAGATTCATTAGTGTAAGTCAACACCATTCCATTGTTGAATTATTTGCCACTTGTTCCTTCTACTGTGTCATCTGAGTGTAGCATTAGACCTTCCTAACTTTAAGTGTTTCTAATTCCACCTGGAAGTCATCTCCTGATACCATACTTGCTAGTCTCACGCATTGCTCCTTTACAATCAACTTTTTTTGGTGTAGCTGAAGTTGTTTTCTAAGACTACTTCAATGAGTTCTCTGAGCGTACCCAGCTTTCTTTGGCCCAGTGTAGTGTTGTGCCTTAGGTAGTCATAAAAGCAGTCTGTACCTATTCTATGCAGAATAACAGAGAAGAGATCCTGCACATCGATAGTAACAAATATAATCTCTTCCCTAAACAAATCATTGGTTATTCTGCTGAGGAAATACCAAGAGTCTCTTAACAGGACAGGGTTTGTTTTTAACACAGTTTTCGTATAAAAATCAATGTATTTTGCAATACACAAAGTTTTTGATGCCTTAACTTGCATCAACTACAGGACACAATGAAGGATCTACAACACATTTATGAACCTTTGGGATCCCGAGTATCGTGGGGATCTTGAGGTTACATATGTTAAGGAAATTATGTTCTTCCATAGATATTTGACTATTCAAAAGCATGTCCTCAAGAATAAGCTCTATTTTACGATAGGCTATATTTATTTCATTGATGGAAGCTTCCTCGTAGGTGTCTTAACGTTTGAAGGCCAGTACTTTTGGCAGAAGATAGGAGTAACAATGGGAGCTGCTTGTGCCCCCATGTTTGCAAACACAGTCCCTTCCTATTGGGAATGGAACTATGTGCTTAACTCAGAATTCAAGGACTGCTGGACATTCTGTGGACATTTTTTAGACGATATGTTTTTTTCTGGACTGACACTGCAGACAAACTGGATATGTTTTTTGACTATTTGCATGCTACCACTGATTTTTTGAAATTCACCATGGATATTCAGGAGGACACTGTGCATTTTTTGGATATAACACTTACCGAAAATTATGTAAAGAGAGGATTTGATTCAGCTATATACAGCAAACCTAGTTATTCCACCTCTATGTTACACTTTGAGAGTATGCACCCACTATACCAAAAAATGTCGACTGTAAAGGGGCAATGTGTGAGACTAGCAAGAATGGCATCAGGAGATGATGACTTCCAGGTGGCATTACAAACACTTAAAGGTATGTTTGCATGGAGGGGATACCCACAATTGTTTTTGAAAAAAATCTTTGATGAAGTCTGTAGGAAGAGGTCCTCAGGGCACTTTATTCCACTATTAGGAAGGTCTAATGCTACACTCCCCACCCCTAGTGATAGAATAGGCAACACAATAGAGGGAACAAGTGGCAAACAATTCAACAATGGAATGGTGTTGACTTACACTGTTGTGGGTGACTGTTCTTGTATTTTAATTGTAGAAATTACAGAAGGGACAGGAGTGTCCTGTACAAACATATACTTAATCTTCCTACTGTTCATTTTACATTGATAAACAATGAAAAGTGATGGCGAAAACTTACCACAACTTAAAAACATAGCTTGAAAAGAAAGGCAATGGATTAACAATTTGGAAACTTTAGTCTCAACTGGCACGAATGGACTGTTTTGATTTGTGGGCTAATGTAGTTAATTTTACCATGGATGAGATAGGTTTTGCTCTTTGCCAAATATTTATTTGATTAATGAAATTATTTTTCATAAACTGCATTTTCTATGGTAAGAATGTCACCTTTTTCCATGGTTAGTATATAAGTTTGTATATTTATGGCTTTATGTCATTAGTTTATATTTACTGATGAATATTTATTAATTTTGCTTTATTGTTCTTTGCATACAATGTTTAAGTTTACACACAACTAGTTTGTGTAATTTACCACTAGAGGCTATTGTTTGATCATATTTACTTTTATCAGGGCCTTGAAACAACAAAATGACTGGCACTAGCACGAAATTTATAGGTTTGATTTTTTTTTTATTTGTAATATCAATACATTGTTGTGCAATTTTGATTTTTTTTTTGCCAGACTGATATTATTTGATAATCACTTTACCATTACATGGTTTTATTATATACTTTAGTATGACTGGCATTTTTGCCTTTGGGCATTCTCTGTACATGTGTATTGTGGTTTGTTGGAGACTGTCACATGTTGTCTAACGTGTTTTTTTTTAATTATATTTGGTCAGGACAAGGCAGATACAGGTTGATAAAGCCTGTTTGGTGAAACAATAGTCTGCAGGGACCCCTTTTCTGAGATTTTGAATAAAGCAGCTGGATTTCTTCAGTTATGGTGCTGGTTTGTTGCTGTGTTTTGATATACATCCATATACACACACACATATATATATATGTGTGTGTGTGTGTGTGTGTGTGTGTGTGTGTGTGTGTGTGTGTGTGTGTGTGTGTGTGTGTGTGTGTGTTATTTGGTGATGTTTGCTCCTTCAGAAAACATTGAAAGAATAGTTCAGTGATTCAAACACATTTTCTCGTATACTCTGCAAATGATTTTACCAGAAACATAAAGCAAAAAAAAATGTAACACATATACATATCAGAATAACATTTCTTATATAAACACATTCAAAAATGATATTAATAATACCAGAAAACTGCCTACATTCAGACAAGCAGTACTATCTTAACTACAGAAAATAGTAGGATTAGCATAAAAGCTATGACCTCTACAGCAGTACCACAATGCCTACAAAAACACAACCAACACCAACCACAAATATTTTAACATACTGTTGATGTTCGATCAAACTACAATCGATTAACTGAAAAATTGTGAAAACGTACTTTTGAGCAATCATCACAGTATAACTCTAATTTGAGAAATTGCGATTTTCACAAATACTATTAATACTATATACATATACACACATATATTGAATGCTATCACACAAGCACTTATGGAAAATTTAGAGTCCACAATCTACCTAGTCCATATATTTGGGATTTGGATGGGAACCAGACGATCAAGGAAAAATCCATACAAACACAGGTAGGATATGCAAGCACCAAACAGAAGACTCCCCAGCCGAGAACTTGATCTAGAAAACCTTTTGATTTGAGAGTAATTGTTACTCATCTTGACAATGTACCATACATATACATACATGCATACACATACACACACACACACACACACACACACACACACACACACACACACACACACACACACACACACACACATGTATGGGTCTACGTCATAACATTGAAATTTCAGAACATTGAATTTCATAACACTGAGACCAAAACATCTAAATCCCAAAACACTGAAACCCAAAACATTGAAAACTCAGAACATTGAAAGTGTGCTTCATAACATTGAAAACTACAATGCATATGTAAATAACATCCTCTCCACCTATAACAACACATAACCAACAATCACACTTTCTACTACGTTTCTGCAGGGGGCAAGCCCCCCTGCACCCCACACCCCAGTAAATTAAACATACCAACTCCAAGATCACACTGCAGTGGAAAAAAGTTAATTTCCTAACCTCAGTGTATGGTGATTTTGATACAGTGAGGTTAGGAAATTAACTTTTTTCCACTGTAATGTGATTTTGGTATATTTAATTTATGGGGGTGTGGGGGGCAGAGCCCCTCACATGGAGGGTGCAGGGGGGCTTGCCCCCCTGCAGAAACATAGTAGAAAGTGTGTTTGTTAGTTAGGTGTTGTTGTAGGTGGAGGGTATCTTATTTACTTGTGAAATGTAGTTTTCAATGTTATGAAGCAGACTTTCAATGTTCTGAGTTTTCAATGTTTTGGGTTTTCAGTGTTTTGAATTTTCGATGTTATGGTCACAGTGTTATGAAATTCAATGTTATGAAATTTCGGGTCTATATTAGAACATCGAAGTTTCAAAACTTCGAATGTTCTAATACTGACCCCTATTCAGCAAAAGCTGAAAACATTGAACATACAGAACAGCGAATTTTTTCCTAGGGAAAAAAATTGCTGTTCCAAAACACATACACACAACACAAGCACACCAAACAAACAGCAATCCACACACATACACCTAAAATCTTACACCTAACCCTACACTAAACTATACACACACCACTAACTATCCACTTACCTTAACCCAAACCCTAACCCTAAGGTCTGTCACTATCTCACACTCACCTCACCTGCGCCCTAACCCTAACTCACCTACCCTGCCCTAACCCTCACGTCCACACAATCACACAAATACCTAACCCACACCCTAACCGTAACTAACCTAACCCACACTCAATCGCACACTTACCTGAACCCGACCCGTAACTTTCCACCATAGCGCTGAAAATAGCAAAGCAACAGAAACGGACAACCAAATTCTTTCCCTAGGAAAAAAATTTGGTTTTCTGTTGCTTTGATATTTTCAGCTTTTGCTGAATAGGGGTCGATATTAGAACATTCGAAGTTTTGAAACTTCGATGTTCTAATATAGACCCGAAATTTCAATGTTATAAAGTAGACCCATATGCATATATATATATATATATATATATATATATATATATATATATATATATGTGTGTGTGTGTGTGTGTGTGTGTGTGTGTGTGTGTGTGTGTGTGTATTAGTAAAGTGTATCCTTTTTTGACTATGTGTCCTCTCTAACTTGTCAACAGCAAAAATACCACAAATTCATGTTTTTGCTCATCTCTTCCTCTGCTTTAAGCAGTTTGTTTCCATGTATTTAGTTTACTTATGATAAGTGGGCTAGTACCGGACCTTGTGACCCACTTTATGTCATGATTTTACTACTGAAGAGCCAGAAAAAAGAGGAAATTAATACATTTTGAAAGATATCGGGTGTACAGGTTGAGGTATGAGTTTATCCAATATAACCAGTGATGCAGAGCATTAGAAGCAGTAGAGAGGATTGTAATACATATATGAGAATGCAGTCACTCAAGGACTAGAAGAAACATCTACCACATCCTGACAGATGCTGAAAGTACAGGCAAAATAAATATTAAACAGGGAACTTGGTCTAATAGCTTACAATATGTGAATATGAATAAATACCTTTAGTATCTTTAGCTTTGAAAAATAAAAAGTTGAGGATTCCTGTAATATTATTAAGAAGGAATTTCTACAATCAGACCACCACCGAAAAAAGCCTTCTGCAGCATTTGAGTAAAACTGGTGACTTTAAGTGAAGTGGATGATAAAAGTAGAGGAACAAAGGTATCTAGTGGATATGGTACTGTGTAGAGGTAGACTATGATAATGATACAGAACCCTGCAAATTATTTTGCAGATCTGTAAAGTAGCCTTATTGGCAACTGAGAGACAAGCATCTCCAGAAAAGGGAGTGCACTGATGTTCTGTCATTTGAGAACTGACCATAAATCTACATATTTTTCTTGCAACTTGGAGCATATCTTAGTTACTGGTTGAGATGGCTGAGATAACTACAAGCTCATATTCAAAATGAAAGCCTGGCTTCCTTAATCAAAAGATGGGACATTTTATGACAGCTGCCTAGGAGTGCTTTTACTCTGGCAAAGACAATTAGTGTTAATGGAAAAAGATATAAGAAAGCAGAACTATACGTATTCAGATTGTGTGATTGATTTAAGAATGCCACCACTGCATGAAACCATGTTCCACTCAGTGGGTACTTCTTTGGTGTTTGGAAGAACATGTCTTGAACAGTTATAAAATTCAAGTACAATTTCAACTGATAAAACCATCTGTGAAATGTAGGAGATCCTGGGCAAAGGATTGGTTGACTGAAGTTGAGGACTGGTTTAAAGTCCAAATGGCTAGATCATTAGCATAGAACAGTATCAGCTATTGGGTAAGCCAAATGAGAAGGTATTTATAAAAACAGTGAAACAGAAAATGCAGCACTGAGCTCTGGAGAACACTAATGGCTATAGAAATGTGGTGAGTGATTTGTACGTGGCAAGATAAGCTGTCTAAAGGAGTACGGGACTAGTGTAATGTAATGTGATCAAGCTATATAGATTAAGTTAGCAGCCTGCAGTGCTATAGATAGGCAAAAGCCTTATTCAAGTTGATGCATGCTACTGCTGTTAACTTCTTTCTGTCTATATATCTTACAGTGCTGTTGATTAGGATTAGTAGTAAAGCTGTAATACTGCAACCTTTGCAAAACAAGTGCTAGATTTCACTGAAGAGACCACTGGTTTCAAAGTGGGATTTGAGCTGAGCTGAGACTGACAGTTTGTTGATGTTAGTAAGTAGGAATTTCATTGATGACATCATATAGTGCTCTACCAGGTGAGTAGGGCAGTGACTAGGCAACGACACTACAGTGGAAGCCTCTAGAGGCCCAGGTATAAACCACTGCCAAGAGAAAAGTTGAGAATATGATGGCGTATATAGAGATGAAATAATTACAATTCCTGATGATCTTTGAGAAAAATCTATCAGATACAGCACGATCACAGCCTGGAAAGCTTTTTAGTAAAAGTTTTACTTGCTTTTAAGTGACCTGGCTGAAAATAAAAGCATCTAAGAACTCGAATGGATAACAGCATGGCTTGAATGGCAATTAACTGATGAATCTCATGAGAATAAAAAAATTATTTGTAAATACATCAAATAATATGCTTGGGGAGGTGACCTATTGATTATTGTGAGGCAATGTAATGCATTTGAAGCCTTAGTTCTTTCAACAAGATTCAGATATTTATAGGTTCATAAGTTCATACTAGCTCACTTCTTCTTCTTCTTCCGGCTTTTCCCGGTTAGGGGTCGCCACAGCGGATCACCTTGTCTGCACATTGAATGGCAGTGGAGTTTTACGGTGTCGAGTTGCCAGCCCGGCGCCCAACCTTCCACAGAAGGCACACTCACACACACACCTAGGGCCAATTTAGAATATCCAATCCACCTGCAGCATGTCTTTGGGATGTGGGAGGAAACCGGAGCACCCGGAAGAAACACACGCGACCACAGGGAGGACATGCACACTCCGCACAGAAGGCACACCAGCCGAGGATCGAACCGGAGAACCTCTTGCTGTGAGGCGGCAATGCTAACCACTGCACCACCGTGGCCGCCCTAAGTTCATACTAGCTCACTAATTACAAAAATCATTAGGAATCTAGGCACTGCATTTTGCTTACTACCCCAGTCCATAAGGTCATGACGAACCTGACCTGACATGCATTTTTAGGACCCAATCCAATCATCTAAATTAAATTTAAAGGGAACAAGGGAATGTTCGATGTGCAGGAGCTTATTCAAGAGGCATGGGATCCTTTGGGAAAAGCATCTGTCTCATCAGCAAGTCCTATTTATATTACAGTGTCAATTTAGGTTCCTCGATTGATATTAGTGGTGTTTGCAGTTTTAGAAACATGCAGAAGGTCAGGCAGCTCAGAGTTATTTGCTGCTTTGCAGGCCAGGCAGTGATCACCACTGAGAAGCTAATAGGAGAAAGAATAGAGATACAGAGCTTTTAGGCCTGCTATGCTTCTTATGGAGCTCACGCCTGAGATTTCTTTTAGTGCTGAAATGTGTTTTATGGTTCCTAGCTAAACCACATGCTTGGATAGATACATGCCCAAGACAGCATTATATTCAATTATGGCTCTATTAAGGGTGGCATAGAGAGGAATATCATTTCTCTAGAACTTGAGTATTTACTTCAATAATTTACTAAATTAGGTAAAAAGATGCTATAACTTTAGTTCATACATGGTAATCAAAAGAGAGTTAATTATCCACAGAACTGCCCAAGTCTCTAATGACAGTAATGGTTTTGAGGGGGTTGTCATTTTGTAGTAGTTGCAGAGGTGTTTTTGTTTGTTAAAGTTGTTTCACTATGAATTTTTAAGTGTTAGGCCCTCTTGAAGGATGTGGGCATCGTTTGGGTGTTAATGGCAGCTCTGTGCTGGCAGTTATCAGCCAAATCTGTCATCTGGAGACTCTCAACGTCAGCCTTCATATCAATGAGGGATAAGTTGAAGAGTAACGATCCCACAATGCAACCCTGGGAGATGCCGCTGGTGATGAGATTTTTTGAGGAAAGTGTGCTGCCTGTCCTAATAGAATGGTTAGCTACTGGATTCTCGCACAGAATTTTGAAAGGCCCAATTCACTTACCTGTCTAATATATAAGAATATAAGTAAAAATGTGCATAGTTGTTTATTTGTAATACTATATGGTATACAATGCAAATTTTTTTTCTATAAACTATAAACTAACAATGCATATATTTCTCAAACAGCTACAATATGAAGAATGCACTTACAGCTGTTATCAGCTTTTCCCTAAAGAAGTCGATATTAGCAAAAAAGATTGGAGCTTGACATCTGAAAATCTTCACTCCTTCAGGCTCATAGATCTAAAAAATAAGATATATTAAGTGTTGGTTGATATATTTATTATTTATTCATTACCATTTAAGACATGTATTATATAGACAACTTAATTTTCCTTACATCTAAGTAGTCCTTTCTGTCCCTGTAGATATCTGTTCCCTTGATGTTACCCAAAACTCTGCATCTTGGGCTGCAAAAGAAAATTTAAAGTTTTGAAACATTTCTTAATTTTCTTGTCATATAGGCATCTGTGTCATTATTGAGGCATGGTTTAAAGCCATAGAATGTACTCTTAGCAGTACAAGGCTACAATACCTTCCATACATTCAGACCAGTAGCTACACAGACAGGGACTAAAAGTGAAGGTGTCTCGACCTGCATTAGCAACAAGCATACCTGAAGGTTGAATAAATAGGATGATACCCTGGATTTTATCCACATGCATACCTCTCAACCTGGAATCATCAAAATCTGGACAAAGGCCCATGAAAAATAGGTACAAGTTGCGAAAAATCTGTACACTGATTAACATAAACTTTGCATGGATAATTATGTAACCCCGCCCGCTACAATGGAATTGTCGGATGCCGACTTTTAAACGCAAATTGAGGAATAAACAAAATATTAAACACAAAATATAAACAGAACAATAGTGTTTTAGTTATATTATTTGAACTTGTATCAAACTTTGAACTTATGCAAAACTAAAATAGAATTTTCTTTTATAAGAATAATTGCTTCTACACTAATATTAAATAACACAAAATATAACCAGAACAAAACAGTTTTAATTATATCAACATTCTGAGCTTGTTTATATTAACATCTGAACCTGTATAAAACTAAAATACAATTTTCTTAACTGCTACATATATAAAATTAAAATAAAAACAATTTGTGTAAACAATCAAATGAACTCTAACTACTACTATGTGTGTGTGTGTGTGTGTGTGTGTGTGTGTGTGTGTGTGTATATATATATATATATATATATATATATGTATGTGTGTGTGTGTGTGTGTGTGTGTGTGTGTGTGTGTGTGTGTGTGTGTGTGTGTTTGTGTGCGCGTGTGTGTGTTGGCTTAACTTTCATTGATTCTATAGTGAAACTGAAGTATATTAAACCTAACTGCTTTAGACGGGTATAATTACAGTAGTGCATTCTTTGGTGCTTATTGTTCTCACACAGTTTCACTTCCCAGACACTGAATTAATTTATTACAGCATGCCAAATTCTATGTATAGTTTTAATGTCCTGCAGACTATTTATTTAACAGGAGCTTTTTCCACCCCCACAAAATATTAGAATATCTATCTATCTGTCTATGTTGTTATCTATTGATCTATCCATCTATCTGTATTGAAACTGAGGTTTCTTAACTGAACAAAACATATGAGAACTTCTATACTGCTTATCTGGTCATGATTATTGAAATGAAGTAGTTGAAGACTTATGGTTTTTAAATGCTGATTTGGAATAAACATGAATTTAATTTAAATATCTGTTACAGGGGGAGTAAAAAGGAAACACTCTGATAATTATGTTATCAGCTAATTGGGAATGGATAGTTCGACATTTCATGTGAAAGATAAGGGCATCTCAGTATTTTCATAAAATAGTGTAAATGCTTATATATCTAATATTTCTACACTTCATCTTTATACTTGATCTCTTCCTTTCAGCATGTCATGTTATATGAAGCCCTGAAGCCCTGATAAGCTGTCTAAATTTTAACATGAACATTGTGTTTGACAGATTAGACAGAAATAAGATCGTTTAACAGTTTTGAGATTCATGAAGTGCCCAGGTTAAGTTGAAGTGAATGGATATACTGCTGTTCATGATCATACCTTTTTTAATTGAATTTTTTGTAACACTGCAATTATTAATTTATCAACAATAACAAATAAGAGCACATCCAGCCCAAAAGCAACCTTGCAAAACTATACAACATATTAAAATCGCCGCAGTGTGCCCATTGAAAATGATGAAAATTAGAAATGACGATGATGGTGCATTTCATGGCTGAGTGCTTCATTGCTCACAGTCCTGCCAACACCCATCTCCACAAATCACAAAAAATGAAATCACCTTCCTGTCGGAAACATTACCAGAATTTCAGTTTTTAAATAAAAGCAACTAAATCAAAATTCCTACAGCACAGTGCTAAAGGAATGATCTATTTTACTACCGCACTTGGCATTAAGTGAATAGTTTAAGTATAGTTTTTATTTGCTTAAACGTAATTTAAGAACAATATCAAAGTACTAGAACTGGGAACACTGACCCATGGTAAATAATAAATGTAATGTGGTCCTATCTCACCACATTCTTAACTGACGGGTTTGGAGCCAAGAATCGGCTCCGACTCGGCCGCTATTTACTAGCTCAAAGTCTCTGATTGGCTGGGCTAGCCCTAGTATCCCAAGATGCACCACGCCCAAACCCCCAGATCTCGTTTGCCGCTCGTAGTGTACAGACATGGTCTCAAGCTTGGCTGTGGCTAAGTACCTTATTTAAATTGTTTTTTTTAGCTTATTTTTCTAAACTTTCTGTCAAAAGCTGTTCTTACAGCTATGTTGAGTGTATCCTGTGTTTTGCAACTAGTTCAGTTAATTTTTTTAGTTTTTGTGGATTCCTTGTGTTTGGCAGGCTAGGCCCATTTCATTTAGAGGGCCTTAGCCTCTCCGGTGTCTGTTACGTCTGTAGGAGCATTTAAGTTAGAGCCCCTTCCATCAATTAGCTTAGTTTAAGTTTTTTTGTGGCATCCTTGTGTTTGAGAGGCTAGACCCGTTTAAGTTAGAGGGCCTTAGCCCTCTCCTGTGTCTGTTAACTCTGTTGGGACTTTTAAGTTAGAGTCCCTTCCTCCTGCCTTCCTTATCTTGTGTGTGGTTTATTGTGAATTACCATGTCAGGCAAAGATCAGAAGGAGCATAAGCCTTCTGGTTTTAAAAAGTGCGCCAAATGTTCTTATAAGATGTCTTTAAAAGATGGCCATGCCATCTGTGTGTATTGTTTGGGCGCCATTCATTTGCAAGAATCTTGTAGTTTTTGTCACTCCTTTAGTTCTAGAGTCTTGCAAGAAAGGAAAAATAAATTGATTTTCAGGGGCCTTGTCAAACCTGCCTTTGAAGAAGCTTTGGAGTCTGCCTCCCCTAGTGGGAAATCTAAATCTAAACCAAAAAAGAGATCTCCGGCTCCATCTAGTTCCTCGGAGCCATCGGAGAAGATATTGAAGACAGCTCCACCTTCCTCGGCTCCATTGGCTTTGGAGCCTAGGGAAGGAATTCCTGTGTCTGAGTCGGCTTCCTCGGCTCCATTGTTATCAGCACTGCAGGAGGTTTCTGTGACACTGGAGCCAGCTTTGGCTCTGATTCTCTTGGAGCCGATTCGGAGCCCTTCTGCTAGTCTAAACCTGGATTCTCTGGGTAAGATATCTCAACCACCTTCTTTGTCCTCCAAGTCTTCCAGGTTATCGGATTTGGATGTGGATAGAGTGGTGCAGAGGCTCCTTCAGGTGCCGGTGTTAGCCAGGTTATTTTCCGCTCCAGCCCAGTCAGCTCCAGAGCCTTCCCTCTTGTCGGTTCCAATTATTCCTCCTCCGGGCACCTCTGTGTCATCGGAGCCGAGGTGTTCTGCATTGAGTGAGGTCCTGGGGTCGGTGCCAATACCCCCATTAGGCCTTTCGGCTCCGACCTCGGCTCCAACCTTTTCGACTCCATCTTCTGGTTTCCTTGGTCAGACCCAAGGGGGATACATCGGGGCTTCAACCCTCGGCTCCAAGTCTCCCTCTTGATGCCTTGGCTAAGAGAACCCCGAATCCGATTGTGGTTTCGGAGACGGGTCGGTCCTCAGATTCTGGTGGACCCACATTCAAGGCCATGAGGAGCGCACTGGCCAGGTCTTCAGTGACTTCACTCGAATCAGCTACTGCTTCCTTTGACACTGGGGCTGGAGCCTCTGATGTCAGCAGGGCACGAAGGCCCGAGGATACTTCCATATGTGGCTCCCAGCTTTCTGAGGGTCCTTTAGATTCGTCGCCTGAGGAGCCTCCCTGAAAGAAGTCGTGCAAGAGGAAGCACGTTGACTCTCCGAATGAGTCCATCACTTCTGATACCGACCTTGATGATGCAGAGGGGTCCCCCAAGTTGTCCTCTGATGATGTCTCATTCTCCAATATTCTGGAGATTTTAAGGCAGAGAGGCGACTGGCCTTCCAAATCCCCATCTGAGGATGAGTCGGTCCTCCTCAAAGCCTTAGGAGCCCGACCTTCTGCCTCCTGGGTGTCTCCGCCCTTCGACAAATTGTTAGACCTTATTTGTCGAAGGGTTTGGGAACACCCCGACTCCGTGGAACTGGTGCCCAGCCGCCCAAACAAGTTTCTGTCTGCACCCCCGGAGAAAGAGTTCCTAACTAAAGGAGTTTCTGTAGATGCCATGGTGGTGGTATCTGCCACTCAGCAAGAAGTTGCAGAAGCTTCTGCTTCCATTCATCCTCCTAACAAGGAGTCTAGGAGTATGGATCGGTATGGGAAGTGTACCCTGTCTTCAGCGACCTTTACTTTGCTGTTGTTGAACTATCTTTGCCACTTTACTAGGCTCCAAAGAGATCTCCTTAAGGAATTGGGAGATACATTGTCGGGTAACTTGCCTGAGGCGGTGAATCAGACTGTCAACACCCAGTTGTCTACCCTTTCCTCTATTGTCAATTCGTCCATGAGGCTCATATCCTATGCAGCCGAAGGAGCGGGTAGGACAGCAAGCTCAGGCATAGCCCTCAGGTGGCAAGCCTGGATGCGCCTGTGTCACTTTGTGGAAGCCTTCAAGTCTTCCTTCACTGACGCCCCCTTCGATGGGTCCTCCCTCTTTGGACCCAAAGTGAAAGACACTCTCACCAGATGTGAGCAGGAGGGTAAGACATTGTCTGCCATAGGGGCCCATTTCTTGCCTCCCTCTAGGCCTTATCCCAAGGCATGGAGGGGAGGCAAGATGTGGTTCAGGAAGTCTCAGAAGTCTTTCCCCGTCGAGCATGGTGACCCCCCCTCCAGGGGCAGAGGAGGGGGGAATTACTCTGGAAGGCACCGCCCTAGAGGCGGAAGAGGCCCCCACAACTCAGGAGACCGTAAATCATTTTGTGGATCCTCCTACCAACGTCCCTGAGGGACTGCCCGACTGTGCTACTCCAGAGCCAGTCGGGGGCTGTTTTTCGAGGCATCCTCTAGCCTGGGAAAGTATCACTCAGGATCAATGGGTGCTCCGAATAATTACTGGAGGTTACACCATTCCCTTTCTTACACCCCCCTCCCCTAGCCAGAAAAATCCCAGATGTTCCACCCAGTCAAAGAGATCAAGCAGCGCTAGAGGTTTCAAAGCTGCTGGAAAAAGGAGTCATCCAACCAGTCCCCTCAGACCAGATTGGATCAGGAACTTACTCAAGATTATTTTTGGTGCCAAAAAGGACAGGGGACCTGAGGCTCATTCTGGACCTCAGCCGTTTAAACTGATTTGTACTGAAGTCCAAGTTCCGAATGGTCACTCTTCAGTCCATTTTCCCTTTGTTGGAAAAAGAGTATGGATGTGCTCCATAGATCTCAAGGATGCTTATTACCACATCAAGATAAACAAAGCATCCAGGAATCACCTATGCTTCCAGCTGGGAGCCAGTCACTACCAGTTTCGTGCTCTGCCTTTTGGTCTCACCACAGCCTCCAGGGTGTTTGCCAAATGCTTAGCAGTGGTGACAGCCCACTTGAGACGTCAAGGATTCCAGGTTTTTCCTTATCTGGACGACTGGCTTCTGACCGCCCCCACCAGGCATCTACTCATTCGAGCCATGAAGGCTACCATCACATTGGGCCAATACCTAGGGATTACCTTCAACTGGGAAAAATCTGTGTTGCGGCCATCACAGCATGTTGCATTTATCGGTGCAGAGCTAGACATCGTCCAAATGAGAGCCTTTCTTCCAACAGAAAGAATCAAAGTGCTACAGGCTCATGTGTTAGCCTTACTACCCCTCAAGAAAGTCCAAGTCAGACTTGCTCTTCAACTACTAGGGTCCATGGCAGCTACCATCATGCTAGTACCGCTAGCCAGGCTACATATGCAGATCCTCCAGTGGCTGGTCTCGGTCCAGTGGTCCTTTCAGGAGTTTCCTCTGTCTTATCCCATTCTCATCACAGAACAATGCTGACAAGACCTACGTTGGTGGCTTCAGTCATCCAATCTAGACATAGGGAGACCACTGAGCCCCTTGTCTCCTACCGCCACGGTGACCACGGACGCTTCCCAGATAGGTTGGGGTGGCCATTATCTGGGCAGAATGGTCCAAGGCACATGGCAAGATCATGAGGTACACTTGCATATCAATGTCCTGGAAATGAGAACAGTGCTTCTAGCATTGCAAGCACTTCAGAGCTCTCTTCCCAAGGGGATGATTGCTATTCTTTCCGACAGCATGTCAGTCGTCTGGTACCTAAACAAGCAGGGTGGAACCAGGTCCTATCCCCTTTCCAGAGAGGCCATGAGAGTGTGGAACTGGGCGGTGTCTTCCCAATGCATTCTAGTGGCAATGCACATTCCGGGGAAGTCCAATGTGATAGCAGACAGGCTAAGCAGAGCTATTCTGATGCCTCACGAGTGGTCCTTGAACAACCAAGTTGCAAATCAGATCTTCTCCAGGTGGGGTCAACCTTGCTGCGATCTGTTTGCCAGCCCCCTCAATGCCAAGTGCAGCAGGTACTTTACTCTGATCCCCCACCTGGGGGAGTCACCCAGGGATGCCCTAGTCCACAATTGGCCCCCAGGACTGCTCTATGCCTTTCCTCCATTCCCTCTATTATCAAGAGTGATTCAGAAGGCAGCTTCCTTGGGAAGCAAGATGATTCTTATTGCACCATACTGGCCTCGTCAAATTTGTTTCCCCTTTCTTCAGAAGTATACAGTGGATGGCCCTTGGACTCTGGAACCAGTACCAGACCTATTGACTCATCAGTTGGGTCAGTTCCATCCATCCCTATGAACCCTCAGGTTGACAGCATGGCTGCTCCACTTCCATCCTTAATTAGACTACATTCCTTTTCACCTGAGGTGTTGCATATTCTGTCATCTTCCCACAAGTCGTCTACCAGAAAACTATACTCTGACAAATGGAAAAGATTTGCTATCTGGGCTGAAGCACACAATCTAGATCCCTTCACAGCCCCCTTGTCGGTGGTATTAGATTTTTTGGCTATGCTCTTCAAACAGGTAAGGTACAGCTGGCGGCCATTTCTAACTTTCATGTCTCACATGAGCCTTCCCTTATGGGCCATAAGCTATGTAAAGCCTTCCTGAAAGGAGCCTGGTTACTCCGTCCGCCATTGTCACAACCAGTTTCACCATGGGATTTAAGCTTGGTGCTTCAAACCTTAACTTCTACCCCCTTTGAACCGGCTGACACTTGTGGATTAAAATATTTGTCTTGGAAGACAGCCTTTCTGGTTGCCATTACTTCAGCCAAGAGGATATTGGAGCTTCAGGACCTTTCCATAAAGCCCCCGTATTTGGTCTTCCATAAGATAGGATAGGGTTTCCTTGAGACTCAATCCCTCCTTCCTTCCTAAGGTATCTTCTACCTTTTGTCTTCACCAATCCATTGAGTTACCAGTTTTCTTTCCAAACTTTTCAAATGAAGCGGAATTCAAATTCCACCGGTTGGATGTTCATAGACAACTAAGGTTTTATTTGCACAGGACACAACCCCACAGGAAATCGGATCAATTGTTTGTGTCCTTCTCAGAGAACAAGAATAGTAGCCCTGTGACTAAAGGTACTATTGCTAAATGGATTAAGGACTGCATCTCCTTTATTTATGTATCAGCAGGCAGAGATTTACCTTTCCAGTTAAGGCTCATTCTACCAGGGCCATGGCTGCATCAGTAGCTTATCATGCTAGGCTCTCCTTGGATGACATCTGTGCTGCGGCCACCTGGTCCTCTCCACACACCTTTGTTTCTCATTACAAGCTTGATTTGGTGTCTAGAGACCGGGCTTCTTTTGGTTCCATGGTGCTCAGGAGTATTGTCAGTGAGCCTCCCAGAATGTAGGTGCTAGGGACGCTGTCCCATCAGTTAAAAATGTGGCGAGATAGGACCACATTACATCAATTAGTTATGTACTCACCATAACATCAGATGTATGTGGTCCATCTCACCTACATTCTTACGTACCCGCCCACCGTCTCCCGACCTGTTGGACTTGGAGAAGATTATGTTCTTAGACCCTTCTGAGGATGTTATTTTTTCTCTCTTCCTCCTTGTGTTATTTCTAGGAGGTTGTGTATGTCACTCTGTTATATTGTTGGCAAACAAGATCTGGGGGTTTGGGCGTGGGGCATCTTGGGATACTAGGGCTAGCCCAGCCAATCAGAGACTTTGAGCTAGTAAATAGCGGCTGAGTCGGAGCTGATTCTCGGCTCCGAACCAGTTAGTTAAGAATGTAGGCGAGATGGACCACATACATCTGACGTTATGGTAAGTACATAACTAATTGTTTCTTTTGTAATCTGATAAGCACTCCACGCACAGCAGAATGTACCATTAACTGTAAAGGAAATACACTGCAGCAGCTAGCGTAGTACTATCATCATTCGTCACAGACAAAGACACAGTGAAACAGATGCAGAATTAGTAGAATCGTTTGTTTCCGATACGCTAATAACGTGCTTTTTTAAATTCTTTTACTTACCTTCTCGTCCTGACCTAGGAGGCTAGGAATGGAATGAATTGTGGATTCTGTCATGTAGTGTGAATTGCAGACATGGGATTCTAAGGTCTTCCATCTGCAGAAGTTAACTAAATTAAGTAAAATTGTGCACAGTGCACACACATAACAGCTCCAGTCCAGAGTCTGCTCACTTGCTCGCTGCTGCTAATAGTTATGTATTTTACATTTATTTACCCGGAATGCCCGACTGGGCTGGAAGCCCATTTTCAGCAAAGGTCCGGGGAAAAACGCTCCACAATAAAAAGTTCACAATATAGAGATGGCTCTGACTGCTAACTGACATAAGGTAAATATGCAAGGTTCCAGTCAGAAAAAAATTAACATATTGACAAGTAGTTGAATAATGTATGAAGGACTAGTGAGGAATCTACAACATACAACAGAAATAATATTTTTGTACAATAGTACACTATGTTTACAATGCAGTAAGCTTATCTTATTAATTCACATTCTTTTATTCTGTCATTGTCTCAGGTCAATAGTACCAATATTTTAAAAGTGTCCCACTCCCTGATTGTTTCTGGATGTGTCGCCGATTCTGATGAGATTTGTCCCTGATTGAGATGCCACTATAATCATGCAGGATAACAGTCTCTTGCACCTTAGTAAGGATAAGAAAGCTACCTGCCAGACCAGGACTGTGCTTAGAATTGTTAAAATTGCTGCATGCATTGCTGAGGGCATTGATGATAACATGAAAATTACAGCAATCCATTCTTCATTTTATTGCTACAAGAGGGCTGTCAGGGCACTGGTGGTAAGCTGTAGTCTCTTGTCGGTGTTAAGGTTAAAAAACAAAGAACAGTACACAATGATACACACTAAAATAAACTGTGTACAACTCATGAGATAATGGGCCAAAGACGCTTCAAAATACACCCGGCAGCTGATTCACACATGTTACTACAGAATGTTGACTGGTGAGTGGTGACAGACTTTTCTCTTCCCGCGGAAATCCTAAAACATAATTGTAACCTACTACCCAACCCAGCACTGCTGACAGACTTCACTTGTGAATGTGTACTAACTACTAATTTCTCTTCCCGCAGAAATCTCAAAGCTTCGTGAAGCTGATGTTATCATGCACGCCTCTGCACATTGATGACATTACAGGATAAGCTGGCGATGTGTGGTAACATCAGTCATTATTTTAACCTGTAAATAAAAAAAAATGATAAAAAAAAATGGAATTGAGGGGGGCTACTCGGGAATTTGTGGCACCCCATTATTTTTCTCTCAAAACCAGTAAATATGATGGAATTCAGTATGGTTGAGAGGTATGTCTACATGCAAATCACCTTAGATAAAGTCCCTTACCATACCTTAGCAAGCTATAGGTCACAAGAATCCTACAACTCTTAGCTAGATCTACTGGAGACACTCTCTAGCCAAACAAACACTCTATTCATGGGAGACTTTAACTACCCCTCTATAGATTGGGAAACATACACAACCATCAACTTGCAGGCACAATATTTTCATGTGCTTTATTAACACAAATGGCCTTGATCAGGTAGTGTGCATTTCAGCCAGACGTTCAAACATACTGGCTCTTGTTCTCATCAATATGGGAGAGAGCTGCATCTCTTCTGTGTCCCATTCTCATTGGTAAGGTTAGATCACAAAGCAGTCTCATTCAAAATAAAAATCAACTTGGAAAACCCAGCAAAACATGTTAGAGTTAGAAACTATTATAAATCAAACTATATCCTATTAAGCAACAGTTTGTCAAAATTCAATGCTCAGCCCAGTCTAGAGGCTGCTGTGCCTAGCAGAAGTAAGCCCAAAACAAACCCCAAAAGCAAAACACACTGGTGGAATCCTAAACTTAACAGGGTATATAACAAAAGGAAAAATAGTCATAGTCAAAGTCAGAAAGAGAAACTCTCATAATGACAAGAGCTCACTTTTTTTGTTGTGTCTTTCGGCTTTTCCCGGTTAGGGGTCACCACAGTGGAACTCCGGTCCGCTAATGATTGGCAGTTGATTTTTACGTGCTGAGTTGTCAGCCCTGATGCACAACCTTCAACGAAGGTACACCCATTCACACATGTCTCCACGCAGAAGACGCTCTAGCTGAGAATTGAACCGGACAGCGTCTTACTGTGAGGCGACAACGTTACCACAGCACCACCACCACGGATAATGAAGAGCTCACTAATAAAACTAAATATGAAGCTAAGAAGAGTAATTAAATCCATAAATGTCAGTTATGAAGTCAAGATAGGTTCTTAGGATAAAGACAACCACAGCTTCTACAGTTATATCTGACAACTCAAAGGTAATGCACAACAGTGTGAGAACTGGTAGTAAATGGTACCACCTTCACTAAACTGAGTGACAAATCCAGTTTAAACTTTAGCTCCCACTCCTTCTGCCACCCTTTGTGAAACCCCTACCAGCATAACTTTCCCCCAACTATCAGAAAGGAGCCGTTATAATGTCAATAACTAAGGCTAAAAACACAGCTTCAATGTAGCCTAAAATATCCTGGGTTGCCTCCTAAATAGAAGCATCAAAAAAGGGTCCAGCACCAGGGAGATAGATAAAATTTAAGATTTAAAGTGACAAAACAGCATACCGGTTTTGGCAAAACTTACAGCCTTCTTCAGTGCATTAACTGACATGAATCCATTACACATTTAAATAGTACCAAGTTAAACCATAATCAAAGCTGATTGGTATATGCCAGAATTAGCTAAATTCATTGAGGCCGGGCTTAAACAGTGCCCCCAGCCTGACAATCCAACCAGATTCTTTATTATTTAATATAGAATGCCAACCTGCTTTATTAGATTTATGTCCTTGGATTTTATCAATGATTGTGAATTGAAATTTAGGAATGACATGGGTCATTGTATGTTTGTATAGAGCATTAGATATTATTTTTGTTCTTATGTCACTAAGATGTTCACTAATCCTATGTTTTAATGGCCTAGATGTTTGCCCTACATAAAAAAGCAGAGCAAAAACAGGTGGCCAGATAAATGACCCAGTCACTGCTACAGTTGCTGATGCATCTGATTTCAAAAATATGTGGAGTGTTGCTGCTGGTAAATTCCTTTGTTTTGCATACATGTATATGAGAACTACAATGGCTACAAGGGTTACTGCCCACTAACTTATCCCCAAATAAAGTGACTTGTTGTGTGGTAGTAGGGGTAAAATACTTGTAGTGGGTTAGATGGGAATTGATGGTACAAACTCTTCTATAAGAGAAAAGACATTGTGGGGAAAGCATTCCAGCTAATTTCTCATTAGCCAACAGGATTTCCCAATGGTTGTTGATAATATTTTTGAAGCCATCTGTATTGCATCCAAATGTTGTAACCAAACAAATGGGTTGGGGAGATTGTCCATGCCTTCCCTTGGATCCCTTATCATAAGTTATCAAATTCTTCCTATCTTGTTCTGTGGCAAAGGAGCATGCCCTGTTGATATTGTCTGCATGATAACTCCTGTTTAGAAATCTTTGAGATAGATAATTTTTACTGGTGTTATAGGCTGCGTCTGATGAACATATACGCTTAATGCCTAGAAATTGGGATTTTGGGATGTTCCGGATGATGTGGAAGGGGTGATGACTGGAAGCATGTAGTAAGGTGTTAAATTGGGGGAATTTTCTATAAACCTCCATTTTAAATTTCGTATTTCAGGATGTTCAGTGCTTTTCCGTGTATTTGCGCAACTGCAGTTTCGCGGTTTTAATTAGTTACCTATATATATATATATATATATATATATATATATATATATATATATATATATATATATATATATAGGGTACCTGACAAATCTTCGAACGCTCAAAATTTCGAACGTTACATGGTCGAGACCAAACATTCGAAATTTTGAGAGCTCGAAGATAGACTTTCAGTGGCACTGTACGGTGCAGATAGGGAGAATTTCCCTTTTCTGCACTGAAGTGTGGTCTCAGAGTTGGTATATTTAAGTAGGGGGTGTGGGGGTGCATGGGGGCTTGCGCCCCTGCCTACACTGTTAAAGTGTTTTTTTCTGTGTTTTCTTTTTTTTTTTATGTTCGAACATCCAAATGTCGAACATTTAATGTTCGACATTTTGGATGTTAAAACATTTAACATAGACCCTCTATATATATATATATATATATATATATATATATATATATATATATATATATATATAGGTCTACCTGATTACGCCAAAAGCTGAGAAGAACGACAACGAGATAACCGACACCGGAAGATCGACAATGGAGATGACCGACAGTTGAAAATCCTGACACTGAGAACACCAACATGTTAAGGTAAGTGTGCGATAGGGACGGAGGTTAGGGTCAGGGTGCAGGTAAGGTAAGTGTGTGATAGTGACGGACTTTAGGTTTAGGGGCAGATTAAGTGAGTTAGGGTTAGGGTGCGAGTACGGTAAGTGTGCGATAGTGACGGGCTTTAGGGTTAGGGCCGGATTAACTGAGTTAGGGTTAGGGTGCAGGTAAGGTAAGTGTGCGATAGTGATGGACCTTAGGGTTAGGGTTTGGGTTAAGGTTAGTGCATAGATAGTTGTGTATGTAAGGTTTAGTGTAGGTTTGTAAGGTTTTTGGTGTGCTTGTGCTGTGTGTGTGTTTTTTAGAAAAGGTATTTGTTTTGTTGATTGTCGGTATTGTGGTTTGTCGGGCATGTGAAGTTTCGTGTTTTTGAACTTTCGGTTTTGTGGTGTCGGTTATTTCGTTGTCGGTGTTTTGGCGTGTCGGCGTTATCAGGTAGACCCATATATATATATATATATATATATATATATATATATATATCTAGAAAAAACATTTAACCAAAAGTCATAATATTGAGACCACTTAGATAAAGATTCACTTTACTGAAAATTCACAACATAAAATACCATAACATCGAACTGCAAAATACAAACGGAAAGCAACTCACACCTTCAACTATTTTTTAACAGCTATGCTTTTGCAGCAGTGCTGCACCCCCTGAACCCTCCTACACCCCCTCAAACTAAATATACTAACTCCGAGATCACACTACAGTGAGAAAATGGTAAACTACAGACAGACTCTGCATCTACCACTATGTAAGTAGTGGTAAACAACAGCATCTTAACATTTAAATACTCTGTTCTAAACCCAACATATGCCTGTTACTTATTATTACTTCTTTTCCTCTTCTAAACATTAAATTTCAGTTAAGCTCTTCACTGAAACCAGCAGCTTCCTACGTTACATCCACCATATTTCTTTTATGACCACAACAAAACACCCACCTTAAAGAGATATTACATACCATTTAACTATAACAAAAAGTTTACTAATAGGAACTTACCATTAAGCTGTCCTACATTTGATATTCCGGTATTCGATGTTGAAACTTCAACTTTGTGGTCTTGATATTACGACTTTCGATTAAATGTTTTTTTGACTTTGTAAAGTACATCCATATATATATATATATATATATATATATATATATATATATATATATGTGTGTGTGTGTGTGTGTGTGTGTGTGTGTGTGTATACATTTATTTTCCTTTCTAAACTGTACCTCCTGACAGTACATAAAACTTTCTAAACTGTACATTTATGGAAACATTGCAAAATCTATATCAATCACTATCATTTCAAATATACTGATCTTGCATCAATTGTACTATTTAGACTTTCTAATAATAATAACATTACAATTGCTTTTTACATCAAAACATTGTATTTGGAGCTTTTTGCACTGGTCACCATTGGAAAGCAGCCTTTTTGTCTAAGGCTAAGTCACCTAGCCCAGTTAACAAATAAAATAAATTAGTAAATAAACTGATCATTAAGCAAGATCCTAGCGTTTCACATAAACTGTCTTCACCAGTAAACAACAAAAAAGAAGAAACACCAGTAATAGGATGTAAAAACTACATGTACTGACATAGAACCACTCTATTATTTTCCTCTGAAGACATGATAATCTCGTAAGAGTTAGAATAAACTAGCATTTTAATGCAATCAGAATTTTATTACACCTTACAAAAGAGTCATTTTTTTACTTGGCTTCTCCTACTCATGAAACATCTGAAGCCACCTGTCATCTTCTTTGATCTCATTCATTGTCCACCTCATACAGATGATATGCCAGTGTGCTCCTTTGTCAGGCAAGACCACACTATTAGAGGAAGAACAGTGTTTTAGGTTTGTCAGGACTGCATTCTGGCACAGGGGCTGAGAAATTAAGTTCCAGGTAGTCTGTTGTATATAATAGCCATGGAAGTTTTGTAGTTACTAATACCTTATAGCTAGAATGTGTATTAATGTCATGCTGTCACAGATAAACTACCATGCGCACAGCACTAGGACACCTGTTCTTCTTCCTGACAGTGCATCAAGCAGGAGTCTCAAAAGGGGCATTACTTAGTTCTTAAGAACTAGCTGGTCAAAGCAGCATTATCCATCTACTCAGATGGTTATGCCTCACATACGGAATTCTGACTGCTCCATAATTCCTTTGCTTAAATGTTTAATTAACTCCTCAACACTGATCTTCATTTACCTCACCCTTTACATTATAAATTTTCCTAGATGTTTCATACCTCTCAACCTCTTAGCACACGAAATCTGCACAAAGTCAAAAAGAACGGAGGAGACAAAGACCTAAAAATAGAGATATATTTTTTTAATTTTGCTCTTGTAAATTTAGAAAGTTGATAGAGTAATAGGTTTTACATTAGCAAGTATTTTACTGAAGGATATGAAGTCTGAAACTCAAATGTCTATAATTATTTAGTGACTTCAGTCCACAATCATTTGGCAGAATACCACAATGTTTATGAGGAAGAGCCTAATATATGAAGAAAAATCTGGACATTCTGTGAAAATCTGACCCATTGAGAGCTATGCATTATTAGATCTTAGCATCTTCACTTCTTTATCTTTATCTCATTGGCTTTAGTCCCATAACTCTCTCTCTGTAAATCCCTCCCCCCTAACCATAGCATATCCTGTTGAGTAAAATAATATAACAAATGTAAATATATTTCATAATACACTGTCGAGCAGAGACACAGAAGTGATCCCCGGGGTGTATTTCCTATTTCCCATCCACTCATCAAGATTTTTCTTGAAGAGTGCTAATGAAGAACTTTGCTTGACATAGATGGGTAGCCTGTTCCAGAGTATGGGAAGTCTCTGGGGCAAGAATATATCCCTCCAGCATGTCCTGTTTATTGTGGTGACAAGGTAGAGATGTAGCTCAGAGGGATTGGGATTTCTTTAGGTGTAGCATGTCCAACAACTCTGGGTTTGACATAGCTTTATATGTTAGGCAGAGATCACCTCAGAGTAGACAATATGCTACGGAGTAAAGCTGGAGTTTTTTGAGACAGTCAGTGTAGGGCATTTGTTTGAGGCCAGTAATCCTCTTTGTGAGGTACTTCTGTGGCCTTTCCAGCTGCTGCAGATGTCTTGTGAGGTACATTCCAAAAGGGGCATTGTACTCTATAATGGGTCTAATGAGTGTCGAGTAGAGGGGAACAATGACCTCTTTTTTCCTGGATGAGAACCCTTTTATGATGAGGTGTGCCACGTAAGACTTCCTGACTACTGTGGCAATGTGACTATCAAAGGAGAGACTACTGTCCACCTGGGTCCCAAGGTCTCTTATCACTCATTCGGTGTTAAGTAGATTGCTGCCTATGTGGTAGTTCATGGGTACAGAGTTTTTACCAAAGGGGATGACGCTGCACTTTTTGGCATTGAGCTTGAGGCTATGGCTCTGACACCAGGCATCTGTCTCAGCGAGGCCCTTCTGTAGGATGTCCACATAATTTGGGGACTTGACTATGGTTCCTAGTTTGCAGTCATCTGCGAACTTCATTAGCCAGAGGCCTTCTGTGTTACTCTGTACTTCAGAGAAGTGGATACCAAACAAGAGAGGTCCCAGGACTGAACCCTGTGGTACTCCATTTGTCACTGGTTTGGGGTCAGATTTGGAGTCTGCAACTTTTACAGTGTGGGTTCTGTCAGTGAGCCAGTTGGCAACCCATTTTGTGACATAGGGATTTATACCTAGTTTAGTGAGTTTAGCTATAATCCCAGAATGGGGGATGGTGTCAAAAGCCTTGGCGAGGTCAAGATAGGCTGTGTGAACCACCTTACCCTCATCTACGGCTTTGGTGACTGCCTCAAAGAAGTCAATCAGGTTCAGAAGGCATAATCTGCCTTTCATAAACCCGAACTGGATGGGATCCAGAGTTTGGAGGTTACCAATGTCTTTGTTTATGAGTTCCATGATGATATGTTCCATGGCCTTGCAGACCAGGCTCGTCAGGCTAATAGGGCGATAGTTCCCAGGATCAGTGGTGGCTCCCCCTTTGTGGAGTGGGATAACTGTTGCTGTGCACCATTCAGTGGGCACAAAGCCTGATGTGAGACTATTATTGAACATGGTGCTTAGAGGGAAGCCAGTTCGTTCTGAAGTTCGTGTAAAATGCAGCCTGGGATGTTGTCCAGTCCCATGGATGCTGTTTTTTTGGCTTTAGAGAGTGCAGCTTTTACCTGCATAGTTGGATTACTGGGACTCTGCATTCTTTCTGTATAGATATGGGTCCTTTATGGGGTGGGGGGATAAAGATGGCACTGAACCTATCTGCCAGGATGTTGGCAATATCAGTTGGTTCAGTAATTTTTGTGCCATTATGCTGTAACTCAGTGCAGATCTGGGTGTTGCTATCAAGATTCTTGACATAGCTATAGAATGCTTTGTGGTTGTCCTTAGAATTAGTGGCAATTTTGTTTCTGTAGCTAGCTTTGGAGGATCTTATAAGAGATCTCAGCTTCTTACTGAGTCTGACCACGGAGCTCCTCCACTCATAGGATTTTACTCTCTTTTGCAGCAGTTTCTTCCTTCTGTTGTACAGTTTGTTTATGGCAGGGGACCACCAGATTGGCTTCCTTTTTTTGGAGGATAGCATCTTAGTTCTGTTTGGGATAGCACGATCCATGCACTCGTGTAAGTGCTTATAGAGTGCATTTGTGTAGGATTCAGCAGTTGTAACTGTATTGTCCATCTGCATGGGTGTCATGAAGTTCACCACTTCTGTCTTAAGAAGCATGAAGTTGGCTTTGGAGAAATTTTTACCATGGTTTCCTTAATGGGGGGTGGGGGCGAGATGTGGATATCAAGGGTTATTAGCTTATGGTCGGATCGGACCAACGAAGAGTTGACTTCAGGTATGGAACATCGGTCACTCATGTTGGTAATGACTAGGTCTAGGATATTGTTGCCTCTGATGGGGGTGTGGATATATTGATCCAGGGCATTGGAGTTTATAAATTCTAGAAAGGGTCGAGCTAAGGAGTTGGTACACGAGTAGTTTTCCCAGTTAATGGTGGGGTAGTTGAAGTCACCCATTGTTAGGGTGTTTGGTTGAACCCTAATATTTTCCATTACATCAAGAAAAGAGGAGTGGGAATCCTGGGTCATGGTGGGGGATCTGTAGCAAGCTACAATTTGGATTGCAGTTTTGCCCAGAGTTAGTTGCACTTGGATAACCTCGGATGCATTATGCTGAGCAACTAGCCAGGAGGTGTGGATATCCTTAATGAATATGGGCACACCTCCGCCTTTGGTGTTTTGGTCCAGGTTACATGGCCGAAATTGTGGTATGAGTTATAGCCTGGTAG
Source organism: Protopterus annectens (assembly GCF_019279795.1). Taxonomy (NCBI): domain Eukaryota; kingdom Metazoa; phylum Chordata; order Ceratodontiformes; family Protopteridae; genus Protopterus; species Protopterus annectens. Next base: position 1,196,671,700 of record NC_056745.1, read on the forward strand.
TGCAGGGGTGCTCTTTGGAGCCTTGAACTAGGTCTCAGACACTGTACAGATATCGATGTTCTCCATTTTAAGGAGTGCCTCGAGTGAGTGCATTTTGAGATTTAGACTTCTAGCAGTGAGTAGCATTACCCTCAGTTTTTGCTCGCCTGTTCCTGTTACGGTGGTGAATTTGTCATTTGAACCTTGCCTAAAAAAGGCACTATAGGGGCAGCAAGAGCCTTAGCTAGTATCCGGAATCCCAGGGGCGACAGGTGCAGGCCATCTCTGGCAAAGCATTATGGTCTGTCGACCATGTCATCCCAAGCAGATAGATACTGGATCCCCTTAGAATGACACCAGAAGCTTAGCCAATTGTTGAAGTCAATCATTTTGTCCTTGTACTGCAGTATCATTCTGGGCGATGGCAGAATGCTTCTCAGGGCTAGGATCATACCTGCCTGGGCTACAAGACCAGAGAGTTCTTCCATGTCTCTTTTCATGTAGTCCAGGGAAGTACGTCTCAGGTCATTCACATCAACATGGACAATGACAGAGTCATATTTGTACTTGTTGTGGAGTGACCTGAGTGCGTGGGTTATGTGGCGGATCCTGGCACCCGACAGGCAGCTGACAGTAACCTTCTCCTTGTTTAGCCTGGTGAGTGGGACATCAGTGTGCCTGACTATAGAGTCACCTATGACTAGTGTGTTGGGTACATTGTTTTGCCTTATTGGCTGTGGTTGACTGGCACACCGGGTCTGTGGGCTATGTGTCATTTGGGTTGTGTTGGGGGATGAAGGTTGCTTGCATTTCTGCTTTGAAGGTCTCTGTTGCTTAGACATATTATTATTGAGAGCCTCCGCAAATGTTTTTGTGTTACTATGTGTGGATTTTGGTGGTGTAGATTTAGTGAGACTGTGTGATGAGTGTGGTGTGGTGCAAATATTTACCTTCTCCTCTTGACTGTCAAGTTCAGTCTTGGTTGGAGAGAGCTTTACCTCCAGTTTGGCTAGATAAGGGCAAGAACAGTAAGGCTGTTCAGTCCTTCTTTAGCTGAAACCACTAACTCTATGGTTACTTCTAAAATCCTTTTGGCCATTGCTGGAGGTAATGTCCTGTCCCTCCACCAGTAGGACAACTATAAATCAGAATTTTAATTATAACATGGCTCCTTTATGTAACTCTATCAAAATTTATGTTTAAATTGTTGGACAAAGAAGCATAATTTATGTCACTTTTTCAATATCATCATAATTACATTCTTCTATGTGCAGCTTGGCTTCATTATTTGTATACTAACTACCAAACTGAGACTTAAAAATAAACTAGTGCAGACAAGATCTGCAAAATGACCAGTGGGCTATAATAACAATCCCCAAATGAATGACTTTATACTGTTGAAGGTAGTACTAATTTTGCTTTTTAAGTACAGGTTACATGCAACATTGGCCTTAAAGTTCATCAGCAAATGCAAAGAGTGAAATTATCTCATCACAGTCTTTAACAATTTCTGCATTACTTATAATTAATAGTCAATTACTTTTACCACATCAGCAGTGCTGTATTTTAAAATGGGTCTGATACTATATTATGGTATGGATTAATAATAATATATGATTTTGTCTGAGTTGTTAAATTTGTATCATGTAACCGTTGATATACTTACAACTGTGTTCTAAATACAATTGTTAGTAGTTCAAATCCAACAGCAGCAGCCAGTCCGAGGTCGAGTCCTAAAATAATCACCACAACAAAGCTCATGACCCACACCATCTGAAAACAAAATAATAATAATAATAATAATAATACTGAACATAATTGTTACCACTTTAAAAGGTATAACATAACATATGTGTGCACGTGTGGTTTTGTGTGTGCGCAGATGCGTGTGTGTGTGTGTGTGTGTTTGTGTATCTCTGTCTCTTTAGATACACACAGACACACGTATACACACACACACACACACACACACACACACACACACACACACACATATATATATATATATATATATATATATATATATACAGTAGAAACTAGCAGTGTTTGCAGTAAGTACTCATAATAAGAATGGATTCATGTCTAGCCATTGAAGGCAGTTTCAATGAAAGCAAATAAACTGAAACCAGTATGCAGAAACCACCTAGAGGGAACACTAAAACAATTTTTTTTACAGGGGGAAAATCACCACCACACACACACACACACACCTCCCAGAATTATCTATACTAACTCTGAGGTCATACATCAGTGGAAAAAAGGCAATCTCCACTTTCTTTGAAGACAGTTTTGGTGAACTGGCTTTGGTTTTTTGTGTTCGATGAAATCGCCTGCAAAAGACTGACATAACCCCATAAGAACAATCTTTGGAACCAGTGTTTCAGTTTTTTAAAAAATTGTTTACTTTGAATGTGAACAGAATAAAAAATCGATAAGAACCAGAAGATCTGAGGAAGTCTTAAAATGAAAGTGCTCATCTTGATACAAAATTAAAGCTGTTTGAAAAAAGTCCTAAAATCTCTGCATCCAATTATTGATTTAGAAGGCTTATTCGGTAAGCAGGGAAGACAAAACAATTCTCTGCTTACTAAAAGTTTGAACTGACAATTTCAACCCAGTACCTTATTTACAAGGTACATACAAAATAGAGAGTAACAAAAGAAAAACAGTCATTCATACATTTCTAGGTTCTTTTCCAAAATCCAGTTCAGTAGTTTCAGTATACCATAATTAAAACCAGAGATACATTCTTTGAAGATTAGGTGAATAATAGAGATCACCCCAGCGATGAAACTGAGTACTTCTCAGTCTACATAGATTCTATCCAATATGGCTGGTGAGTAGGAGCTCTCTCACGATGCTCTGCTGATAAATATAAAATCTAACCAGAAATGTTGATAATATCAGGGTGTACAATAGGCTGCACTCCTGTAATGACTTTAGAAAATAAAAGTTATGTAAATTTATTAAATTATGATTTTTGGGGATTTTTCTTTTATTATTTTTCTTACAACATCAATTTGGAGTGACACAAAAATAAGCACTTTCAGATCTTCTCAACAAGAACTATATGTAAAAAAGAACCTTTGGCAAGTAGTTGCCTCTTTGCAGGAATTATTTTTAAAATGGACCCATTCTAAGATAGATTTTACAGAATAAAACTAAACAAAAAAAGTTTACAGAGTATGCTACAAAACAGGGAAATACACATTAAAATATTGAGAATTTCCTTAAAGAAAAAGAAAATGGAAATGGGTTGATAAGACAAAAATAGTATAATAAATAAATATGGTTTAAAAGAATGGAGAACTACATTACTTACACAAATCAAGAATAGTAACCTCTTTTGTCTTTCAAACTAACACAGACATCTCATCAGTGTTAGCTTGAAAGATGAATATGATTATTGTTGTTGGTTTGTGTTAGGAATGTAGTTTGTTCTTTAAAACTGTATTTTTATTTAATTTCATTAATGACATAGATAGCAGACCAGTTACAAACAGAACTCTATTTGAAACAAAGCTCATTTTTATTGGGTAAACTGGATGATCTAGACACTAGAGAAAGGAGAAGTAGCTTGAGAATATAAAGAATACCAGAAAAATGGAAGGCAACAATATGATTAACTTCCAGACTACATGTCTTCCTGGAGCTTTAATTTTATAGGATGGGCTTTTCTTTGAGATGGAAAGGTCATGTAAGTCTCTTGTTAAACCATCCACAAAGCAAATATCCCCTGCAATATCTATACTTGTTTAAATTATCTGTTATCTACATTAAAGAGGTGATCTTAAAATTGTTTGGTTAACTCTATTATTAAACTTGGCAATAATAACACTGTCAGATTTCATAATGAGTTTTATTTTGGTGGAAAAAAGGCATGAATGTTGACCTTGGTCAAAGCTCTTTGAAATAACAACATCAAAATTGTTATCCTGTATCATGCAAGACTTAAAAAAATAGTTTCATTTATTAAAATTATTTTTTGTAAAACTCATTGGAAGATACTGCCTCATATGTCCAACTCAGCAATATTATTACTAATTGTAAAGACACCTATTGTAATTATTCTTCAGTTAAGTAGCAAGCTGAAATAAATATTTGGAAAATATTATCTATACCAAAGCAGATAAAGGATAAATGAAGTATCTTACAAAAATGGCATAAATGTTTACTCTTAGTAAAGAGTTCATAAAATACATAGAGTAATCTCTTGTTTATCATCTCAAGGCTTTTCAAAAATGTTTGAATAAGTTTCTTCTGCTATGTTGTTTAAATTTGTATTAAATTAATTTGTATAAACATATTCATTGTACAGAGTAACATAGGTTAATTATCTGTATATGGAGTTTTATACTTAGCATTTAACATGTGCAGTTTACATAATCTGTTTCATACTAGGGTATATTGATTTTATTGTTGGGATTGTTATGGCTGTAAGACCGTAATTTAAACATTTATTGATACATTTCTTTTTTATTTTTGCACTACAAGTTTTAACAGTTACTTCAGCCACTGGGACATTTTTCTTCAAAATAGCTGTTAATTTTGCACTTTTTTTGCTGTTGTTTTTTATTTGATAGTCTGTCGACACAGATACTTGGCATACATCTTGTTGGTTCTGTTTGCATGCTTACTTCTGAAAAGTGCTTTTCTAGAGTCTAAGTGGTGTAAATAATTCAGTTAATAGCTTAAAATGTAGATGATTCAAAATGGAAAACATGAAATAGGAGGTATGATAGCTCTTTTTTTCTTACTTTCTCTCTCTCTCTCTCTCTCTCTCACACTTTCTTTCTTGCTTGCTTGTCAGTAAAGTGTGGCAGAGTTGCAACACCCCTTTTCAACAGAATCCTGGTAAGAAAAATCTCCATTACATAGTAAGCAAAACAATAAAACAGAAAGACGTAATTACTAAAATAAATAAGTAAATAAATAAAATCAATACAATTAGTAAATGCTTATGATGTTATGATTTCAGGCATTATATGATATTATGGACTGAAATGTATACAGAGAATGTTCATGATGAATATATATTGAAGAAAAATCAGGAAAACAATGGAAGAGACAGGTGCAAACAGTATAGCAAGAAAAAAATGAGGATTTAAGGAAAGAGAATGGCGCAGAGGTAGAAAATATAAAAATATATGTGTTGATTGACATTTAGATGGTTTACTAATTTCCTTTAACAAATATAAACTCATTTGAGAGAATGTGAGAGGTATTTATGTTTTACAAACATCCAGTTTTAAGCTAGGCAGTTGTCTAGGTGTGTTAAGAATTGTAAGTTTTGTTAAATTTCTCTAGCTTACGATGGCTCCTTTAGTCATGTCTTACAGATTAGTTAGAACTTGTAAAGGCTCTGATAAGTTGGTTGCTTTCTTTTTACCTTGTTGATTTTAATGTATTGGCACTAGAGATCTGAATGTGTTCTCTGTGTGTTATAATTGTGTAAGGTTACTATGGTGATGGTGGGGGACTTCATCATTTGTGAATAAAAGTGGATTTTGCAGCAAGATAATAGCATGATGTTTGTCAATTAATTTATAACAGTAGCAAACACCTTGTGTAGAAAGTGTACTTGGGATGGGATGATGTGCATATGTTTGCCACCTGAAGTAAAGAGTAGGTAGAGCAGAAAGTTTGTCCTAACCCTGTAAATTGTTGGAAGATGTGTATGCCTTTACAGGACTGTGAACAGCTACCGCTTCCATTCTGATTTATACATCTTACCTTCATATTACATTCATTTTCCTGTTTTACTTTTATTTTCATTTATCATTTTATGTAGTTCTTGTGCCTTTTGCTGCATGAGATGTAGGGTATATATTTTTGTAAGAGTAGGATCTCACTCATGTTCTGTTTGTAATGCTTGGCACCTAAAGGGGACACTAGAAAATAATTTTGATTTTTACAGGTCACATTTTTATGCAAAAAGAACTTACACTTTTAAAGACCAGGGGTACAGAGCTATGGTTTAATACATAATGTTAGATATTGGTTGAACAAGATTTATGGAAAGTAAAATAATTTCTTTCAGAGGAGAACATATTAAGCGTTTTGAGAAAAACTGCAAGAAATATCTTCAATACCTCTTCTTCATCTGCTTTATATTTTAATTTTTATATTTATTTATTTATTCATTCATTCATTCAACATTTGTTGACCGGGAATGTCCAACTAGGACAGAGCTTATTTTCAGTGGATGCCAGGGGGGGGTTAAATGCTTGAGATGCATGGCTTTGGAATGTGGGAGGAAATCGGAATACCCGGAGGAAAACCATGCAAATGCAAGGAGGACATGCAAACTCCACACAGAAGGTCCCCCAGCCAAAAACTGAACCGGAGAACCTCTTGCTGTGAGGTAGCAACATTAACCACTGCACTACTGCATCACCCCAATCTACTAAATCAGTTAAGACAATGGTTCAATAAATATCTACTGCGCAAATATTAAAGCTTGTAAAATAATATGGATAAGTTATTCACATGAAAAAAGAGAATCACAAACTTCTACTATTTAAAAGCATAGTAACAGATCTCTACATAGGTTCATAGGTTGGTACTAGGCTATCGGCCCTAGGGCCTATACAAGCCTAGCCATAACAATTCCCTGGCTATTTCTTCCCACATTATTTACTTCCCTGGAAGATTTGTCGTATATTAACAGTTTGAGCTATTACGTTAGATTAATTTATTAAACTCTGAGTTTTGAATTTTAAATTAACACCCATTTCATTTCCTACAGAAATGAAGGACTCTCTCAACCCTCGTTTACTATAACATCTAACAATGGGACCATAATCTCACCAGATATGTATACCAAACTCCTGGGTGTTATAATAGACAACAACCTTAAATATAATATGCATGTAAACCAAACTATTAAAACCATTAATAAAAAACTTGGCTCCCTATACAAAAACAAACCTTTCCTCACCCCTTTAGCTAGGACTGCCATTGCCCGTACCCATCTACTTTCAACTCTACTCCATGCATCACCGATGCTCACTAACTTAAACAAAACTGATCTCAGCAAACTCTCTAGCTGCTACAATCAAATTGCCAGGTTTGCCACAGGAACTCCCTACAGGACACACCATTGTCAAAACATACACCTCTTAGGTTGGCTAGAACTCCCCAGGCTAATTCAATTTAATCAACTTAATGTAGTATTCAAGGTTATTAAGCATCCAGAAAAAACGCCCTCCCTTAAAAACATTATCCATCCCTACAAAAACGCTAGGCCTCTTTGTTCCACTACAAAACTTTTGGTTCAATCTGTTAAAGCTAACAACCTATCTGGAGAATCTTTGTTTGCAAATTCAGTAGGCAAAACCTGGAATTCGCTCCCATCTGACCTTACTCTGAACCCCTCCCTTAATCAGTTAAAAAAAAATCTAACACAGGATTTTAAAACTCACTGGTTATGTCCTTGCTCTAACCCTGACTAAAGCCTCATCTACTTCCATATCCCTGCAATTTCTTATGCATAGCAACTAACCTCTTACACTAAAAGGTTTGAAAAGAGAAACTGTAATATCTTTGCAGATGCTCTGTATATAAGCTGCACCTATAGGTTTGATAAGAGATACTGTAACATATTTGTATATATATTCTGTATATGAACTGTATTCTTCATAAGCTTGAAATGTGACACTGTGCCTTGTATGTTAATACAATATCCTTGTGCATATACTGTAACTTGCTTGTCTTTATCTGTTTGTAAGTTTGGAGCTTTTCTCCCTGGGCCTCCGCTGAAAATGGACATGTATCCAGTCGGACTATCTCGGTCAACAAATGTAAAATAAAATAAATAATAAAATAAAATGTGGGCCCAGATTCCAAAACACTTGATCTTGATGTAAGTGACTAACTCTGGTGTATACACCGAAGTAAACCACTTACATTAAGAGCAAGTCTTTTGGAATCTAGCCCCCAGTATAAGCCTGTTTATAGTTAGACCTTACACTGAACTAAATTACTTATACTGAGAACAAGTCTTTTGGAATCAGGACAGGCTTAAACTGGAGTAATTCACTTTTGCTGACAGCAAATCTTTTGAAACTTGGCACATCAAATTAATATTTAGTCATGAGTAAAGTTATATAAATTTTTAGGTTTTTTAGATATTGTAAAAATGAAATAGTATGGCAGGTTATGGGATCATACCACTCAACTGTTCAGATTTTTGCAGAATATCCATATTTTTCCCCATGTTTTTGATCTGTTGCATTCAACATTTTTAGTTTTCTGGTAAATCATTGAGAATTGAAGTCAGAAAAACAATGACAGCCATTTGAGTTTCAGATTTCATACACCAGAAAATTCATGCTAATGCAAAACATGTTATTCTATCAACTTTCTAAGTTTATAAGAACAATATTTAAACATTGTCCTCATTTTTGGGCCTTTGTACCCGCATTAGTTATGACTTTGTCCAGATTTCTTATGCTGAGAGATTGAGAGGTGTGTATATGATAATTCATTATGTAAACATTTACTTTGAATGACAGGCTATTTTTATGGTAATTTTTATTTATTGGATATAAAGGCTTGCCTGTCTTTTATATTCATGTCTTGTGATATGAAAAATACTATATAGTTATTTATACGTTCAAAAATCAATCCAGCAAGAACAATTTTGTATAGGTAATAATGTTTTTGCAAGAACTTCATAAAACTGAACATTTTCAACATAATGATTAACAAAGATGGGACAAAGAGAAGACTAAAAGCAAAAAGGCAGTATAAATGAAGACACTGAGTTTTGCATAACTCTATTGCAGGAAATGAAATGAGTATTAACTTAATATTTAAAGTAACTAACCAATTAATTTTCAGATACAAAGGTTATCACCATTTTATTACTAAACTTTATTGTGTTAAGAAAACCTGTGTGCAAGGGTATTATCATATGCATAAGATCGTTAGCATTCTCACATCTTTTCCAGTGTAACTCAATGTTTACATATTTCCAAAGATGCCTAGAATTTGGAATTTGGAATTTAATACCAAATATTAAAAGGAAAATATGAAATGAATGAATTTCTTTTTTTTTTTTCAATTATTTTATATGAATAGTATTATGTAAGCACTTCTGCTGACAGAAACATGAAAATTGAATTCATATTCTTGTATGTAGGGTGACATTTCTATTAAATGGATAAACTATATGCAACCAGGGAGATAGTATGATTAACAGTGAAACTGGTTTAATGGATTAGATTATATACCTCTCTTAATATCATCAAAATATTTTGATAGAGTTAATCTGGAAGTATATGGTAAGAATATTGAGTGAAAACAAATTTGGTTAACAAGTTATAAGCATTTAAAAAGTGTAACTGCACTAATGAGTGAATGCATTTTGTGTGAATGTAATTTGATTAAATTCATGCTTCATGTATTGCAGGTGAATAAATTTATGCTGGAAAGTGAATGATTGAAAAGATGGTGGTTGTGAAAATGTGCAGGACTGCATTATAGAGCTGAATGTATATGTGCAAGTGTTCACAGGTTAGTGTTAGTGTTAAGGTTAGTTAAGAGGATCATTTTATGTTTTGTTTGTTTGGTATTGTGCATGCTCTATCTCCTTTGTTATATCACATTGCTTGAGTTACTCTGGGCCTTGCTCCTTCTGGACTGTTAAGGCTTGGGCAAGGACTTTTCAACTGCCTCAGAATATGATAATTTAGTATAGGTATGCACAGAGTGGGGTGTGCATGAGTGATGCTCACAGGATGTGTTTGGTTGTGAGAGTATGACCTCAAATTTGGCTAGATACTTGCATGTCTCACAAACAGACAGTAACAATTTAAGCAAAAGTTTATTATCTGTGAGCACCAGGCAATTTTCTCAGTACACCAAGTGAAATTAGGCTGGCAACAGAGAGGAGACTTGCTGGCTGATCTTCAATTTCAGATCAAAGGAGCAAAGGGTGTTAAGGCAGAATAAGAGAGAAGACAGTACAACAGTGTTTTGGTTCCTGGACTAAAGTATACGTTTAAGAAAACAGTAAATTAAATTAGGTTTGAACACTAAGATAACAATATGCAGTAATTATTCTACTCTAGATTGTCTATAAGGTCAGTTTGGTGAATGTTAAGAGAAAATAAGAGAAGATAATAGCATTCTTGTCTCCTAGTTTAAGGTATTGATTTGAGGTAAAATAATAAACAGATACAGAATTTGGTTCAAGCACCAAGAAACAGCACACAGTAAATATCTTGGTCTAGACTGGCTAAGATATCAGCTTAGAAGTGCAATAATATGCTGATGCTCTATTTTGCAATGTTGTTGTTGTTTGTCTTTCGGCTTTTTACCGGTAAGGGGTCGCCACAGCGGAACTTCGGTCTGCTAATGATTGCCGGTAGATTTTTACGAAACGCCAAGGTGCCAGCTCGATGCCCAACCTTCAACGAAGGCACGCCCATTTACGCACGCATGTCTTTCGAACGCTACCCAACCGCGGGGAGGACATGCAGACTCCACACAGAAGGCAATCCCAAGCCACGCCGAGAATCGAATGGGAGAACTACAGCTCTAACTAAAAAGTGGAATTAACCATGATTCATAAGAAAGCATGTGAAACTGAAAGTACTTATATCTGCCAAATACAGTGCTGCATGGCTTTAAGCAGAGTGCTGCCCAACAAAGTTAAATTAAGGAGATAAACTGAAAAGACCAATGAAAAGGCAGCTAGAACTCCTGCCAATAATGCACAGCCCACAGAAACAGAAGCAACATTTTTCTCTTCCACAGAACAAGCACTACTGCCCTCAGCAAGTTTACATCCTTACCAGAAAATCCACTGATGCTGCAATTAAATATAAAAGAAAGGAAAAGAAGCAGAAAAGTATAAAAATAACACTTTAACATAATTGATGTGCTATCTAATGAATAATACAGGGAGAATACTTAGTGTAACAAAATGGAGGTGCTATCTGTCACAATAACAGTCAGGTGACTGTGAATAATGCACAGAATAAACTACCTTTATTAATCAGAGTGAAAACTGGAATGTAATGTACGAAGTGAGGGAAAAAGTTGAAAAACATAGTGATAACACTTAGTTTAACTAGAGGGAGGTGCAATATATCATGATAACAGCAAAGCAGCTGTTTCAAATACAAAATTAGCAACTTTACTGAAACAAAATATACATTGTTATACATTGTGTAAAATAAAATAAGTACTCAAACAAAATAGCTAGAAAAACAGAGCCCAAGAAAATAATGCATGCCCATCAGACATTTGAGTTTTTCAGGGACTTAATTGGAAGCAATTACAGAATCATAAAAAATAAAATAAAATGTGATGGACTTTATCACAACCTCACTTCCTTAAAATATACTAATTCTATCTTCACACAGTTATGGTGAATGGGCAAAAATTAGCAACATCAAAAATGTGTCCTGCTGCCCCTTAATAGCATTGCCTTGCAGAAAGAATTAGGTCAAGCTGTAATTAGAGTTCAGAGAATGCAATATAGTTTTCATGTTCTGTCTCTGTCATAGCCAAAAACCTCCAATCTAACTCATACAGGTATGGAGCACACAGATGAAGTTACATTCTGCATGCTAGCCAGTGGAAACAGTATAGTTGCTGTAATAGTTAAGTCAGTGTATGTGGTGCAACATACTGGGATTTGTGAAAGTTGGCTGCTAGAAAAGTGGATGATCCCATTGTGATGATAGGAGGTATTGCAAGCCATGCCAGGAGAAGTAGGGCAATGGATGTATAACTTATGCCAGCACAGCTAACTGGAATTTTGTAAAGAATTATATGTCATTTGTATATCAAACTGCTTTGTACAGATGCTTGTGTTTAAAAATGTATTTGTAAAGTTGCTTGTGTTAAAACCTATCAATAGTGCTTCATGCTGGACAGAAAAGAAATGTACATGCATTATTGTAACTGTTTAAATGTATACATTGTAACAGCATATTCTGGAAGAGAATAGGTTAATCCACCTGACTTTAAAAATATTCTTGAAATTAAATTACTTTATGAGTTAAGCCATAAATATGTTATCCCACAGTTTTGAAGGGAGCCAGAGAAGCAATGTCTGTACTAGAGAATAGTTTGTACCTCCTGTAGGAAGAGTGGAGTGATTGTATTGTTGTATGGCTTCCAGATGCCCTTGTGTGTGCATTATTGACATGTAGGTGTTAAAACTCTGGCAGTTTCTAGTGATGGAGGATAGTGCAGGAAGCAGAGTCAGATGACCAGATGTGTGTGATATCATTTTGTAAGCCAGAAATAATATTTAGATATTAGTAGGAGATTGCTGTCAGTATTCTGTATTCTGTCTTAGATCTGACAAGGACCACTCACCCAAATCATCTTGCCTTGCTCTATTCATTAAGTAGGAGCAATAACTCTCTACATCAGTCAGGAAAATACAGTGAGAATAGTTATGTAGTGTTTTTCTGTAACTGTGTGACTCTTTCCAGCTGTGTTATTTTCAACATTTCCTGTGACTGAAACTCTGGTATTTACTGTAAATAGATATTTAGTATGTTCATGTTCTTTTATTATTGAATATATTTAAACTTCTCATTGTGGCTGGTCTTTTAGAAAAAAATATTTAAGTCTTGAGAGTATTTGTCTATAGTTATTTGCTGATAACTCTGGCCACTCCTGAAAGCCTTGCTGTTTGGTCAACATTACCATTTGCATTAATATTAACTTCACTCAGTATAATTGGATAATTTTTTAAGAGCCTTAAATTAACTGACTGATGGTAGTGAAACTACCTTATAGTCTGGACAGAAGGTGGCATAGCTAGTAAATCTGTGCTAGCCTTTCCCAAGTGTGTGTGTGTGTGTGTGTGTGTGTGTGTGTATTAAATCTGAAAGAATGTGTGTGTCAGCTTCTTGGAGCAGGGACATGAAGCACTGGTTTTGGTTTTACAGAGAAGGTGCTGGAGAACTTGGCTTGGACACTTGGCTGAGGACCTAATCCTACAGCTCTACCCATGTGGAATCTTATTAGGGACCTGGAGGGAGACAGAGGCACCCTGACCCCAGGCTGAGTGTATGTCCTGTGTCGTCTGGGGAGATGGGTGTCTTCTACTTTTATTCATTTAGCTTTCAGGTGATCATGACCAATATCAAACACTTCTTTGACTTAGGTCTTAGTTATTCCATGTTAAAGTGCATGCTTCAAGAATGCCTGTGCATAATAATGATGTTGTTGGCAACATAACTGTGGCACAGCACTGACACAGTTCTTGAATTTGATTGTACTGCTTTCTTATGATGAAGATCTTTTCTCCTCCCTTAGACTTAAACTTCATGACTAACAGCAATTACATGTCCTCTCTGTATAATCTGGTTTAACAGCTCTGAAGTTCATCTCTTGGAAGACAGTTTTCTTGGTGGCCATCACTTCTGTTCATAGGATCTTTGAGCTGCAGGCCCTTATTTGTAGGGCAGATAATTTGGTCTTTTGCATGTATTGGGTGTCCCTTAGAACTAACCCACATTTTTTTTTAAATCAGTCTCTCATCTCTCAGTTTTTCCTTCAGGAACTAAATCCAGGGGAATAATAAAGAAAGAGAGAGAGACAGAGACAGATATCAATCCCTTTGCCCACTTGATGTGCACTATCAGTTTAGGATTTCTAGAAGAATGCTGCTTGATTTCAAGAAGTCAAACCAAACATTTGTCTCATTGTCATCTATAAGGAGGGGCTAGCTGTAACTAAGCAAACCTTATCAAGTGAATTACTAACTGAATTGTTTGCTACCAGATAGCTAACTTGTATTAGCAACCATTTCACCAGCAGTGTGCCTGCTTCCAGGTAGTGTCTCAAAAAATATGCCCATTCTGGACATATTTGCTATGACCATTTGGTTGTCTGTTAGATCTTCACCAAACTTCATTGTTTAGACAGGAAGTTCAGGGCTCTGACCTTTCTTGCCATTACAGCCCTAATGCTTTGGTATTCTTCCAGTACCAACCACTATGCAAGGTTTAAGCTGTTTAGGATTCTTCCCATCATTTACTTACATTAAAGGGCACTTAAAGCCAGATATATCAGATATGACTTACTATATCAGTTGCTCTTACAGAGAGTCCTCTACACTAGTTACTTATTACTATCTTATTATCCTTCTGAGACTGAGTGGCCTCTCCATCCAGTATCTAGGGATGGTTTTACTATACGCTGAGTAAGTGTGTTCATGTTTTCTGTGTCTTTCAGTTCAACCAGTGTAAGTTGCCTGAACAGTGGAATGCAGGAGCTGAGCTTATGCTCCTAACCTAGCATGTGACATCAAACATGCACTGCCAGGACATGGAGTTATTTATCAGTATGGGTGCTGCACACATTTCTAAACCATGCTAAACAGGAGTGTACTAATATTTAAATATTAGCTTTTATTACATAGAATAACCTTCTGCCTGAAAATACTTGTACAGCTTATTTTCATTATACTTACACAGTCAAACCTGTCCTTTTTGTACAACCGAGGAATTTCAGTCACTTGCATTAACATGCCTTTCAGATTCACAAGAACTAGAGCTCCTAGAACAGACTAGAAATGAAAGAATAATTAATATCAGATACTGCTATCATGCAAAACACGTGTCAAAACTACATCATTTGTTTTGGATTACTGTATTTTAACTGATTGTTTATAACACTGAATGGACTACTAAATCTTAAATTGCATTGTTCATTCTATGTTTACATAATAATTTTCTTTGGTATTGTTTTGAAACTTATGTCACACTGAGCTGTACTGTAAAACTGATCATTGTCTTTATTCAACAAAAAAAGTACTGTACATAATTCAGGAATATTTGACTTAGCCTGATGGCCTGGGCTGTGACTGAAAAGAGACTTTGGACCAGATTACCTACCAAGTTAAAAAATCCATGCAAGTCAACAAGAAACAATTGCAATGTATTACTTGTACTAATATTACATTTGTTTGATAACAGAAAGAGATAATAAGACTGTCCAGTCTGCTCCTTTAAATGTATTATACTTCTCTTCTTCTCTGCCTTCCCTTTATCATTTTCCACCTGTCTCATGTGCTCCTTAATGCCTCTTTGGACTCCCTATCCACTACCGATTCCCATAGGTCATATAACGAGTCTACAGCCCTCTCTGTGAAAATGTACACTCAGAGATCAAGGGATAATGTCATAGTTGTACCCTTTCCTTACCTCTCTATCCTTCTTGTTCAGGATGACTCTCTTCACAGCTCCATGACAGGATCTTGTGTACCAATATCATATCACTGTTCCATCTTTCCTGGTTTCAAGTGAGAACAACTCTGGCTCCTTTAGTCTCTGGTCATATCCTTCCCCTTCCATCCCATGGATCTTCCTGATATCTTATTCTGAATTTCTTTGAGTAGCTGATGTCCTTTCCTTATATGGCCTATGGAACTGCATACAATGTGGTCTGAACAGGGCCATCTATAGTGGAACCATTATATCTTTCCTTTTGGAATTTATCCCACTGAGGACATACCCAGAATTCTGTGTGTTTCTGCTGCTACTTCCCTCTGACATTAAGCTTGATGGTCCAATCCAAGTGTGATTAACACCCCTAGATCTTTTTCCTGTTCCATTGTCATCAGTTCCACTTCATCCAGTTGATGTTTCACACCAGGGTTCTTGTGGTCTAAGTACACTGCCAAATATCTGCCCGTTTGTTTAGTCTTTCGAAATACTTCATTAGACTCCACTGCTATACCCATCTTTGTGTCATTAGCAAAGAGGTTTACTCTGCTGTTTATCCCTCAGTATGTATGAAACAGATACACTGACAAACAAGTAATCTCTGTGGTATCCCCAAAGTCTCAAACAACCCACTAAACAAGTACAGTGGGTCCAAAAACAAAACAGTGTAAGAAACTTCTCTGTGTGGAAGATTTACAATTCATATATAGTTCGTTAATCACTGTATATTAATAAGATCAGGTAATAGTAGTAGAAGCAGCGAACTTAAAGTCGTCCTAAGTCAAAAAATAATAAAAATATAATTTGAAATATTATACAGAATTCCAAGTATTCAAAAGTAATCCAAGCAGGGTAGACCGCCTGTTTCCAGTTGAAAATCCTTTATTAAGCACACAGACAAGCGATGCAAGTAAAACAAAATAACAATAATATAATTTTAGTCATTTTTCTAACTATATATATATATATATATATATATATATATATATATATATATATATAGGAGTGTTTTATTGTGCTGTAAAACACAGTGTGTTGGTATACATGTTAACAAATTCACATCCCTTCCCCCATCAGTGTGATATTCGAGCTGGTCCTGTCCTACTTATTAGCTGTTACAATAATATAACCCTTATGTACTTTAAATAAAATTAATATTAATAATGATGTGGTACCTCTTATTAACCAGTTTAAGTCTGTGATTTTATCCAAGACAATATACTACATGGTTGGAAATATATAAACCTTAGATCATTTGACAATCTAAAAATGCAAATATATACTTATACATTTTGCATGCAAAAAAAAGAACATATTCTATTTATATAACCTATTCTTAACAAAGATCACTTTCGTTCTTCTAGACTTCTTCAGGTCTGTGTACAAGAACCCTAAAAAACTATCTACAAAAATATTATTGTATAATTAGCTAGTTTTGTTATTAAACATCATTTCAAATAACATGGAAAATAGAATAAGAAAAAAGAAAAAAATGTATAATGATAGAAACAAAATATACACTATTAAAAATTATTTACCATGGTATTTAAAACCAACTGGAAGAATAAAATAAAATTAGTCCTGTAAACAATGTAGCAATTTTCTAAGTTCCAGTACACTTTTAAGTGAACAGTAGTAGTTTAGTCCAGGCTTCCTGAAAGAGTTCCGCTTTAATTGCCACGAGTTCATGTTTTTCCAGCATATTCGGGATGTCTAGTGCATTATTTTTACATCCAGAGCAGATTTCTGCCAGATCACATAAAATCCTAAGCTTAAGTTTATTTACAGTCTTGTCCACATAAAATGTATCACATTCATTGTACTGGGCCCTGTAAATTACTTTTATAGTGTTACAATGACTCCTTGCACTAGTCTTAATGATTTTCTTTAAATAAGGGCAATAAAACTATCGTCTTACTGTATAAATATACAAAATGTAAAATTAGCTCCACATCTTTTATTGTTTCTCTCATATAGTCTAGGTTTAAATTCAACAAAACCTCTAATGTTCCTGGCCTTCCTGTAAACAAAGGCTGGGGCTTCACCTAAGATGTTAATCAGATAAGGGTTTCCTGTGACAATGGCCCAGTTTTCTTCAATAACATTTTTCATACTGTGATAATCCAAAGTGTATGTCAGGATTCAGCTATTTTTGCATTTATTATTCTCTGTGGAATTTCTTAATGTTCTCCTACTGGGGAGGTTGAGTGAAGGTGCTTCAGTCCTTTTCAGTTCTGTAATGGGTTCCAGGTTTTTTTAACATCTGATTTTTGTAGCCTCTCACTAGGAAGCCATTCTCTAAGTTGTTTAGGTTTCCCAAAACTGGTTCCATCTCAGTGGTAATTCGAGCTAATCTATAGCCCTGGGACTTCATCACATTATACTTGTTTTTTTGCAGGATGAAGACAAATACACTGACAGGTACTGGACTCAGGACAGACCACAGAGTAGGCTACTAGTCTCATTCTTAATTCCTGATAATATTCCTCTCACCACAACCCCCTGTGTCCTACTGTTCAACTATGCAGCTCTTCTTTTCCTTAGTCTTGATTCGATCACCCCAAACATTCCAGTTTTCCTGTCAGCCTTCTTTGTGGGACTGAGTCAAAAAATACTGAGAAGTCTATGTAGACTTCATCTGCTGGTACCTCCATGTGAAGTTCACCCATAACTCAGTCATAAAATTGGATAAGGTCTGAGTAACTGGTCCTTCTGCCCATGGACCTATGTTGGTTGCTGTCCTGGAGAGTGTTAACCTCTAAATGTTCCCAGACTTTCAGAGTTTCTCCATGAATTTCCATTCCCACTGTTGTTATTCTAATAGGCCTATAGTTCAATGGGTTTTTCCTGCTTCCTTACTCTTGTACAAGTTTACCACACTTGTTGTCTTCAATCATGTGGTACTTCTGTACTAGGCAGTGGCTTGTTGTAGATCTTCATGGTGGGGAGGTCTGCCAACACACTGGCTAATGTTATGGCAATTCTTCAAGGTAGGCATTCTGGACCCTTTGTTTTATTCACCCTAAGGGCAGCCAGATTGCTCTCCACTTCCTCCCTCTCCATCTGGGTACCTGTCCACTGTTCTCACCATTCTACCCTGTCTCCCTTCAGCATGGCACCTTCTTCTCATTTTCCTTTGTGAATACTGAAGCTAGGTATTCATTCAGTAACCATGCTCTTCCCATTCATATTTGTCAACACAGAATGTAACTCTTTTTTGAGTGTGGAGTCTTGAATTGAAGTCTTAATGTGACTCATTCTGAAGAGCTGAGTGAAGTTTTCTTTTCTAGTTGAATTTGACAGGAATTTTTAGTTCTGGTGATGAGAAAACTCTTCAGTAGAACTCCAAATGTTTTAGTAGTAGACTGGTGATGATTAATCAAGCAAAAGTATGAATGAAAATTCCTGTCAGTAATGTATTTTAAGTCAGAGAGCTCTTGATGAATGCTGCTACCTGTTCACCATCTTGGCCATGCCCAGCATGCATTTTCTGAAGGATATGAAGTCTTTAACTCAAATGTATGTAATTATTTAGTGACTTCAATCCTCAACAATTTTCCAGAAAACCACACATTTTAAGAGAAACAGACCAAAAATATAAGACAAAAATCTGGATAATCTGCAAAAATCTGGACAGTTGAACAATATGTCCAGGATTATTTTCTCCATCTTCCACCCAATAAGTGTTGGGATAGGCTCCAGTTCCCATGTGACTTTAGACTGGATTAAGTGGGTCATGGTTTCCAAATGAAGAAACAGGAAAGACATTGACTGCTCACAAGAGAAAACACTGAATAGATATGTGGTTTAAATTAGCCAAAGAGTGAGCACAGGATACATTTGTGGTCTAATTTAACAGCACCAAAAAAAAAGAAAGAAAAGATACACTGCAACCTACGAGGTGGTATTGCTGAAGTCCATTTTAGTGCAGAGAATTTTACTGGTGAACTCAGTGACAACTAAAGAACCAAGAAAAAAATCTTCATGATATGACTGAGTCTCAAAACATAAATGAAAATGAGATGGTATCCTTTAATAAGGAGATAAAAGGTTGATAATGAGAATGCAGTGTTCCCTCCATTATCAGATTTTTGCAGGAGGTTTGTATAAAACATTTATCTGTAAGGGATTCCGTTTTATTAGAACAATATAATTTAAGCTTATATAACTCATATCCAAGGGACTATTGGCATTGCTAACTCCTAAGTATAACAAAAATAAATAAATAAATAAATAGGGTGTTCCTTCCCTATCCAGGATTCTATATACATAGATTAGTTACCAAGGGAATTAAGATATTTAACACAACTTAGTCTTAATTCAGAAAGAGAATTGATATTAGTATGGGTGATAAAACATTTGAGTTATAGTTATGTTTCATAAAAACCAAAGTTGTGAAGTTGTGAACTATGGCAGCCAAAATGAAGATGACGGGGCAAGGGTTCTTTTAGATCTGTGGCCGTTAAGGCCAATTGGTTAGAGATGTTTCTCTCTCTCTCTCTCTCTCTCTCTCTCTCTCTCTCGCTCTCTCTCTGTTTTTTTTTTTTACAGTTTGAGAGAATTAGTTGAACCATAAAAACGTAGGCTGTGGTGGTGCAGTGGTTAGCATTGTCGCCTCACAGCAAGAGTCTTTCAGGTTCAATTCTCGGCTAGAGTGCTTTCTGTGCAGAGTCTGCATGTCCTCCCCATGGTCGAGTGAGTTTAAAAGACATGCAGGTAGGTGCAAGCGTGTGTGGGTGGGCCTTTTTTAAAGGTTGGGCGCCAGGCTGGCAACTTGACACCATAAAAATTCACCGCCAATCATTAGCGGACCGGAGTTCCGCTGTGGCGACCCCTAACCGGGAAAAGCCAAAAGACAGTTGAACCATAAAAATGGTCTTGTAAATTTAAAATACTGATGGAGTTTGGAATGGATGGTATAATGAATGTGATTTACTTCCCCATTTATTTTTTGTATATACATGCGTTACATTGGTTTGACAATATTCAACAAAAGGTTAAGAAAAAAGAATTGGAGTGATCATATAAGAGCAGCAGATCATGAGCTTAAAGCCAGTAAACCAGAAAGTCATAGATATGGAAACAGACAGCTTTAGAAAGAGATGCATATGTGATTTATGCCACAAGAAGATCTTGTTTTGTTTGTTTTGCTTTTTTAATTCACAAATAAGAGTTACTTAATGGAGTTTGATTATCTCTGGGGTTGTTTATGCAGATTGCCATATAAGAGATTATCAGTGGCTGGGTTGCCATTACTAGAGCTTAACTATTGTTGCTGCAGTGGGGGCAGCCATGGTGGTGTAGTGGTTAACATGTCACCTCACAGTAAGAGGTTCTCCAGTTCGATTCTCAGCTGAGATGCCTTCTGTGCGTAATCTGCATGACCTTCCTGCAGTTGCATGGGTTTCCTCTGGGTACTCCAGTTTCCTCCCACATTCTAATGACATGCAGTAGGCAGATTGGACACTCTAAATTGGCCGTAGGTGTGAGTGTGTGTACGAGTGAGTGGTATGGATGAACTACCACAGCAGGGCTAGCCACCTGGTGGTGTAAACCTTGGCTCAAGATAATTGTCACTGTGGAGGTGACACCCCAACCCCATGTGCAAAATGGGAAAAAGGGGTTGAAGATGGATGGCTGGACAGAGCTTAACTATTCTATTGACTACATTGTATTCTGAGCCCTGCTCCAGACCTATGCCTTTTATATAAAATGATCTTCGCACCCTGTATCATTGTTTCAAACACTTATTATAAACTTTTCATGTTTTTTTTTCTCTGACATAAACTTATTCTTCTTGTCCTCCACTTTGTACTTCAACTGTTTTTCACTAAACATGTTAACTTCATTTCCATTATATCCATCATATTAGAAAAATAAACATATAAACCTTTTATAAAAAAACTACCTTTGGAAGTGGTTCGAGAAGAAATCCGATAGCAACAATAACAATCAAGACCAACATAGCTGAAATCAGACCAGCGATCTGTGATAAAAAAAAGATTATTGTGATCAAGTTCAAGCAATGTATGTTAAAAAAGAAACACAGCTTCAGAAACAGCATGAACAATTAAGAAATGTTCAGTACCTGTGTCTTCCCTCCTGTACTCTCTTGCACAGCTGACCTTGAGAGTGCTGTACTTGATGCAAATCCACGGAAACATCCAGAAAATATGTTACTTATACCAAATGCTATTAGCTCCTGAAAGTATTGAAAAGGGGAAATTGTTAACCTTTAGTATTTGGTGTTATGTTAACACATCTGATTTGTGTAATAAATATTTTCAAGAAAATTTTAAAAGTTTCAGTATTGGTGTTTCAGCTCTGGAAGAAGTATTTTATTCTTGACGACAACATGCTTTTAGATGCCTTTAAAGTTCTCCTGTTTATGGATTGTGATTACCTGGTTCAGCCTCCATAAACACTCCTGCTGCACTCCTTAATGTCGCTCTAATGTCATTAGTGCACACACAAATGCTTACTCCTGTTGGCAGGTACAACATGTTACATAAGCATGCTAACTACTTGTGAGAGAAAATAAAAAAAAAATACAGCAAAAGTCCATTGGCTATACAGAATAACATGTGTACTGTGTCTGCAAAATTCCCAACTGCGTGAAACACAAAATGGAAAGCATATGTTGTGGAATTCAGTTAAACTAAAAAAACAAAACATGAAACAAATTGTCACACTAAACTGCTGAGCACACTAATATATTCACTCTAAAATACAAAGTAAGAAAATGAGCAAACTTTAAAATGATGGTTTGTAGGAGTCCTGATTCCCCCCAAACTCTGTGGAGAAACTTTTATGTCTATTAAACATTATGTTATTTATATATTTTTAAGTGATGAATGATTTAAATCTCAAAAGCAGTAAAACAAATATATGCACAAAAATGGCATATAGCCTTTTGTATGAACTGGCACAATCCAGCAGTAAAGCTTAAGTCCACATGGTGTACAGGGCTTGCTCCCAACATGGGAGGATGCAGGGGGAGGGGGTTAAACCTGCAGAAACACGTACATAATTCAAAAAATTTGAGTTAACTGTTAACACTATAGAAATTATTTGGACTGACCAAATGAACATTCTGTTAGCATGTTCCATTCTGATTATTTTAATAAATAAATTACTATATTGTTTGTATGTTTTTATACACATACACATGCCATATGAAGCTCAAAAGCACATGCTTGTAGTAGTATGAATTTTAGTCTATGGTTAATAAATGGTCAATAAATAAATTACTATATACTTTGTATGCTTTCTTATACATACATACACACACGCACATTTTATATATACATATATTATATATATATATATATATATATATATATATATATATATATATATATATATATATATATATATATATATTTTATATATATATATATATATATATATAAGAAAGCATACAAAGTATATAGTAATTTATTTATTGACCATTTGTTAATATATATAAATATAAAATATGTATCTATCTATATATATATATACATATATATATATATATATATATATATATTTATATATCTATGTAGCTATCTGTATATGTATACAACAGGGAAAACTGGTACTTCTCAGCAATAAAGCTGCTGGGTAAGAATCCTAAAAAAATCAGGAAAAAAGAACCATACAGCATAGACAAGCAATCACTGAATAATGTGTTTAGTAATCAAAACTTCTTTATTAAAATCAAATAGATTAGCACATTTGCCCTTAAAACAGCTTTAGCTCTGACTTGATTACTGTGAAGTCTCAACTCAGCTTTTCTAAAGTACAAGGTTCTTTTTTTTCTAACTTTTTAGGATTCTCAACCAGCAGGTTTGTTGCTCACAATTACCAGTTTTCCCTGTGGTCAGTTGTTTTCCTTATGGGAGGGAGACATCTTACCCCTATTGTATCTCACTACATGTATTTGTGTTTTATTAAAAAAAAAAAAAATATATATATATATATATATATATATATATATATATATATATATATATATACACACACAAACGCACATGCACACACACACACACACACACATATATATATATATATATATATATATATATATATATATATATATATATATATATATATATATATATTTCTCCGTTAATAAGACCTAACCAGAGAATAAGGCCTAGCATGGTTTTCCAGGGTGGTCATGATATAAGCCCTACCCCAAAAATAAGCCCCAGTTAAAATCATCAACAAGAGATGACGGATGTGTTGAATTATAAAATAATAATATTATTGACACCTGTTGACTGAGGTTATCATACTCTGCTCACCATTTTTGGACAATTCGGACACCCAACTTCTTCTCTTTGCAGAAAGTCATAAGATTTTTTCCCCTGGAGTCCACCACGATTCTTACTGTAACCCTAATCCTCACTCACACTTGACGTTTGAGATCTTTGGCCCATAAACACTTGCAAGTGTACTTTGATTGGTCAAAGTACAGACAATGCATGTAAAACATGCACACTTGATAATGAACGGGTGTAGTTGTGTCTTCTTAACTGTCACCATTTTTGTTGCCACTCCTGTCTTGTAAGTCTTCATTTAATCCCCCCCAGACAAGATGAGTGCAAAAAGAAAGAGCTATTCCATCGAGTACAAGAAAGGAATCATGGAGGACTCCCGGGGAAAGAATCTGATGGCATTCTGCAAAGAGAAGAAGTTGGATCTCCGAATGGTCCAAAAATCGCGAGCAGAGTACGATAAAAAAAAGGGAAATGCTAAGAAGTGCAAGTGTGGATCAGGTCAGCAACTATTGTTTCCTGAGCTGGAAGACATCATCTGTGAATGGATTGCTAACAGGAGAGCAAAGGCTTTGGTTGTGCGCAGGGCTGATATTCAAGCATTTGCCCTTGCAATGGCACCACAGTTAGAAATATTCCCAGAAGAATTCAAAGCATCACAACACTGGCTAGATGGCTTCCTTCAACGATATGAACTGTCTCTAAGAAGATCAACAACACTGTTCAAGCTGGAAGATACTGAAGTTACTAAACATGCACTTTCATTCAAATCCTTTGTTGATGGCATTGACTTTTTTAAATACCAGCTCTCCAACATGATTTCTATGGATGAAACTGCAGTGTTTATGGGCCAAGGATTTCAAACAACAGTTGATCAGCGGGGTGCCTTGTCAATCTACATTCCTCCACTGGTTACAAAAGTGCACGTGTTACCTGTGTTTTGGCAATTCATCTAGATGGAAAGAAAATCCCACCTCTAATCATTAGTAAGGGCAAGAAAGATAAGAATGAACATGTTTCTGGCATTTACATTCTTGAAACCGAAAAAGCCTGATGCTCACAAGCAGTTTTAAGGAAGTGGGTTGATGTAATGCTGTCACTTGTTTTGCAAGGTGGTGAAAGAGGTCTGCTAGTCTGGGATTCAGCCAGCACTCACCACACTAAAGACATGAAGAACGTCCTTGCACAGAGAAGAATAGATCAAATAATGATTCTCGCAGGAATGACTGCCTATTGCCAGATTCTTGATATTAGAATAAACAAGCCATTCAAGGGCCATTTGCCATGGAACTCAGCGACTACACTGAAAATAGAATGAAGAGAAATCAGCATGGAAACTTTGTGAAGCCTAGCCTGCAAGAGGTCGTGACCTGGGTGAAGAATTCATGGGACAAAATCAATGACAGCTGTGTTACCAATGTACTACGAGCAGGCTACATGGACAAGCAGTGCTCATTTAAGGAGAGCTCGATTGCTGGGCATGACAGATTGCGGCCAATGGCTCTATAGGAAATGGAGTCACAAGAAATTCAGGCCGGAATTTGGGGGTTGGAGACTTATGACAATGTTCCAGAAGAAGATAACGTGAATGCATTTGAATAACTTTTCCATTATCGGGGCAACAAAATGGATTGCTTGTATTTTCAGATGCCAGCAAGCTGTGGTCAGTTTTTTACTTTATTGTATTAAGGTAACATTTCATTATCAAGATGTAATTACAAAGTAAGGCCACTAGTTCCCACTTCCCAGACTTTATTTTTATGACTTCCCATCATTCTTCTCTTATGGATTGGGTAAGGAATAAAGAAAGCATCACCACTCAAAAAGTGGCAGTTATTCACCTGTTTTATTCCTCTACTCCAATGCACATGTATTGAGATTTTTCTGCACTTTTTGTTAAACATGCAATATTGCACTGTGAAAGCCAAGTTGTAGATATTCTGAAGTCAAAATGTTTGTTGCACTGTTTATGTAGAATTCTCACACAACTGTTAACACGTTACCTAGAACTGTCGCCCAATAATGGAAAAGTACCAAATAAATGTCAATTTGTATACATGAATAAATGTCGATTTGTGTACATGAATAAATGTCGATTTTTGTACATGAATAAATGCCGATTTGTGTACATGAATAAATGTTGATTTTTGTACATGAATAAATAAATAAATGTAGATTGTTGTGCAGGGGGTGGGTAAATAAGGCATCCCCTGATAATAAGCCCTAATGCGTATTTCGATGGGGGAAAAGTACAAGATCCGGTCTTATTTTCGGGGAAATATGGTATATATATATATATATATATATATATATATATATATATATATATATATATATATATATATATATATATATATATATATATATATATATATATTCTCTCATGAAATACTGAATGCTCAAAATGGCAAACATAAAAAGAACAGTCATTTTAGAGTGAATCTAAAATGACTGAAATATGCAAAAGTAACATTTATTTATTTATTTATGTTTTGCTAATGATAACGTTCAGTCATATGAGAATTTGCTCTTTTTTACAAAAATTCCAAATTCCTTTCCTGTGAAAGGAAACACTTGACCACCATGGTGAACTGTGCCCTCTCTTCGGTGTAGTGTGATCTCGGAGTTGGTATATTTAAGTAGGGGGTGTGGAAGGCTTCGCCCCCCACATTAAATACTGTTTTAAGTTGTTTTTTTTTTTCTTTTTCTTTTTTTTTTTTTTTTTTTGTGGAACTGTTCCGAGTGTTCAGCATTTTCAGCATTCGCTGAACTAGGGTCAATGAATAAGCGTTCGCCTTTTTAAGAGTTTGCTTATTTAATATAGACCCTTATGCAAGTACTATAATATAAAATGCTCAGCTATAGTGAGCACAAGATAGACAGTTTTTTCTACTCAACATATTCACTCTGAATCTACATTTCATTACAGATTCATAGATTCATTGCTTTTTCCCAGTCCATTGAGTCATATGAACACTGACACCTTGCCAGAACCCTCTCTCAGGCTGTACCTCCTTTCTCCAGGAGACCTATACCAGTCAATCCTGGAGTAAATTTGTGGATACCCATCTAATCATCTAATTTATGTTTAACCAGAGATAGTGAGTAGCACTGCTTAGCATGCAGGAGAAGTTTATTCCAGCAGATTGACTGACTATGGATTATAAACCTGTCCCTCCACCATGTTTTATTATTTATGTGTTGGTGAAGATTTAAGTATGTGGTTCTAGTGTTCTAATACTGGTGAATATATTGGACTTGCAGGGAAATGAGAGGCCCCAGGACAAGCATTTGTTTTAGGGCACAGTAAGTGACATAAACATCTCCACTCAAACGTGTTTCAGATACTGAATGAAGGACTTGAGCTGCTGCTCCAACAGTATAGCGGGATAAAACCCTAACTATAGCACAGCTGAACAGGGTACTATCAGCAACTGAGGCAGCTGACAGAGCTGTCGGGGAGGAATGGGTGTTATCGCTACGGGGAAGAAGATCAAAACAGCATTTCCCACAAGATCCTTGGTGGAGGCAGGGGACACGTGAAGAAGGAGGTATACTCCTACAATTATGGCAGAGACATTGACTGAGTTGCTTTAGTGGCAGGGCAATATATCAGCATGTCCCCATTGCATGCATGACCTCCCAATACACCCAGAAGAGCGAGACTGCATGGGGGGGGGGTTGGGCATAAACAAAACAATCCTACAGCAGATTGTGACATGTCCACACTTCTAGGACTCCCTTAGGTTCTACATCAGCCCCAGCCCTTACAGCAAAAGTCTGGGGTGCTGGGGAAGGCTGGTAGACCTGCAATGGGCATTGGGCATTGGAGAAGGGTAGACCTGTGATCTTTTTTGGTTAGAACCTTTGGGATCTTTCTAATTGTTTGATATGTTTAGTGAGATACATCCCAAAGTAAGCATTGTACTCAATAACTGGCCTGATTAATGCTGAGTATAAGGGAGAGATTACTTCTTTAGACATGGATTATATTAAATTTTTATCCTCACGTCTACATTTGCATATTCAAATTCTAAAAGTGCAATCCCTCAGTGTTTCTACAACTATTTTAAAATGGCATGAAAGGTCTCTATCCAAAATATTACTACTCCTATAAATTTGAAATGTAACCAAAATGTTATTTCTACTTATCACCCCTCACAAATATTCTGTACCATCATACTTGTATTTTTTTATTACTTCCTCCCTCTAATGCTTTTCTTCTTCTCCGACTATGCAGTCTAGCATCTCCCTCCCTATCATTAAACCTCCTAGCTCTCTCACTACTCTCATCCAGATACTGTTGCCAGGCTAAGATCTACTGACTATCCTCTGCTGTTTCCCCCTAAATACCTTCTCCTATTCATTTCTCAGACAATCAATGAACCCAGTAAGCTTTCCTATTGTCAGTGCCAGCCTGACCTTCCATTTTTGTTATGGCCTTATTTGCCAGGAGAGCTACCAGACATAAAAGTACTTCATCCCAGCTGTGCCAGGGTCCTTCTTCTCAGATTCCTGTAAATGGTAAATCTTTAGTTATATGATATGCTGAGAGATTATCCTCTGTAATTTTCCTTCTGTCTCTTTTTTATATTAATCTCATTTGTTTAAACTCTGAAAAATATGTATCCAAGATCCTGTTCTCTTTTCTGATATCTCTTTCACCTTGAACTAACCACCTGGAACATGACTACCAATCTAACAGGGGTATAAAAAAACTTATGTTGGCATTTCCACAACAAAATCCTATATCACCCCAAATTGGTTGCTGTTTTATGCTGCATATGTATTATTTCCCAGACCATTGCTTGTATTTCCCTCTCTAATATTGTTCCCCATTCTGCCCCCAATTTACATGTGACCATTTTTTGTAATCATCAGACCTTTGTAGGTCTGTGTTATCAAATACCTGTGATCTGTTTTATTTATTTATTTTATTTTATTGCATTGCATTTGTTTACTGGGAAAGTCCACTGGGCCTAAAAGAGCCCATTTTCAGTGGAGGCTCGGGGAGAAAAGCTCCAACAAGAACACAGATATAGAAAAAATGTAAACATTAATTGGTACAGAAGTAGAAACAGTGTTACGCATAGTAATTACATTAATATATAAAAAATATATACACAAAAGCAGGAATTTAGTTGGTTGCCAGATGAATTCAATCAGAAGTATAAACATAGATATATTAATCAGTGTTATTGTACCAGTATCTATAAATATGGAGAAAGTATCATCGGTCACTAGTAGCAAAAAGCATAGGAATTTAGTTATAATATAAGGAGAAGGAAGAGGTTAGGTTATAGAGCAGGTACATAGC
This sequence comes from Protopterus annectens, assembly GCF_019279795.1. Lineage (NCBI taxonomy): Eukaryota > Metazoa > Chordata > Ceratodontiformes > Protopteridae > Protopterus > Protopterus annectens. The sequence continues at coordinate 1,196,700,463 of NC_056745.1, forward strand.
CAGGAACAGTTGAGATTTTTTTTAGTATTTGTTTGAAGGTAGTGGTGTTACCTGTGTTTCTTATAGAAGGTGGAAGTGAATTCCATAGTTTGGCGACGGTGAAGGAGTAGAGGAGTTGACCAGCAGGTAAGGTGGGCTTTTCTACTTTTAGAAGTAGATGATTTTCAGATCTTAGTTGCCTGCTGGGTTGGTATTTGGCAAGTAGAATTGAGAGAGCAGGACAGTCTGTGGGTCTGTAGATTATTTTGTGCGCTGTTGTTAGTTGGGTGAATGAGAGATGGTGGGGGAGTTCCAGCCACCCTAACTGTTTCAGAGAGTTACAGTGGTGGGATGAGAATTTGGCCTTGGTGGCAAATTTTGCTATTCTGTTGTAACACATATCAAGTTTGGATTTTGTAGAATTTTGGATATTAGTGAGAAGAGGGGCACCATAAAGGAGAGACGGTAATAAAAAGGTAGTTGCAAGGGTTTGTCTAGTAGAGAGGCTAAGAAAGTGGTGGTGCCTGTAAAGCATACCCAGCTTTTGGTGTTTTTTTATATTATTGTTTATGTGTAGGTCAAAGTTAAGGTTTTCAACTATAATAATGCCTAGTAATCTAGTGTGTGGGACAACTTCTATAGTGGTATTGTCTTGGGCTTGTATAGTGAAGAGTTTTTTTATCTAGGGGAGTGGTTTTCTTAGGAGTAAAAATTACTAGTTTAGTTTTTTTTTTGGATTTAGGGCAAGATGATTATTAAGCATCTAAGATTCAGTAGAGGTGAGGGCATTCTGGGTGATATGCTGGAGTTCAGAGATGGAATTTGCAGTGCATATTATTGTAGCATCATCACCATACTGGATTGCTGAGTACTGTGGGAAAGTGGAGTGAAAGTTGTTAATAAAGATGCTAAATAAGAGAGGACCAAGTATGGAGCCTTGGGGTACTCCTGTGGAAGTACTGAGGAAGGGAGAGTAAGATTATTGCCATTTGGTGGATTGCTGTCTATTGGAGAGATAGCCATTGAACCATTGTAGGATAGGAGGAGAAATGTGGAGGGTGGATAGTTTAGACAGGAGGATATTATGGGAAATGGTATTGAAAACTTTGGAGAGGTTGAGGAAAATGGAAGCGATTATTTTACCAGAATCCCGTGCCCAGTCAACTGTATCAAGGAAGGATAGGAGGGCGATAGTAGTGCTGTGTCTTGGTCTGGAACCATGCTGAGTGGGTGATAGAATTTGATTTTCAAACAGGTCATTGAGGAGTTGGGCATGGATGCATTTTTTCAGTATTTTAGAGAGGGGTGAGAGAATTGCTATGGGTCGAAAGTTTGTGGTGTCTGTGTTAGTGCCACCTTTGTGTAAGGGAAGAATGAATGCTTTTTTCCAGAAGTCTGGGACAAGGGATTCTTTAATCGATCTCTTAATGAGTATGCTGAGGGGATAAGCTATAGAGTTTGCAGCTAGCTGCAGGAGGTAAAGGGGTGTTTTGTCAGGGGCCAGAGTACATAATTTTAACTTAAGTAAAAGTTTTTTTATTGTGATGGTGGGTGTGGGGGAGAATTTTAGGTTAGACTTGAGGGTAGGATTATTTTCTGGGATGATTTGGTCCCAGGCATTTAACTTTCTTATACATCCACACCTTTGAATGCTGCTCTGTCAATTCTGTAATATTTTTAAGCAATAATGCCTGAAAGGGTGTGTATTATTGTGTAATTAATGCCCGCCCAGGGGTGTTATGAGGCCTGACACCGCAGGCAGAGGGCCTCTACATCCCTGGAAGGGTGTTAATTACACATTAACACACACCCTGTCTGTCATTATTGCACTTAGAGAATGGGCTCTCTGTAAAACTGTTGTGTTTTACTTCTTATTTTTTTTAAGTACTATATTATTATTTTATATATTTTTGATGTAAAATAGTTCCTCCACCTAATGTTTCAAACTTTCTGTAATATATCTTAATGGTGTTGGAGGAAGCATTTTACATCAAAAATATATAAAACAATAATATAGTACTTAAAAAATAAATAAGTAAAACATAATTTTACAGAGAGCCTAGTCACTCTTTCACTCATACATAGTTTCTTCTGCTTTCACGTGCACATACATATATACACAGTCTCCTCTGGTTTTATACTCGCACTCACTCATGCAAGCAGAACTCTCAACATCTTAGCATAAAAAAATCTGGACAAAGCCAAAAATAGTGGTGGGATAAAGCCCCAAAAATAGGGACAAATTTTAAATATTGCTCTTATAAACTTACAAAGTTGCTAGAATAAAAGTTCTTATATTACAATGCATTTTCTGAAAGATATAAAGCCTGAAACTCAAATGCCTGTCATTATTTACTGAATTCACTCCTCACTGATTTGCCTCAAAACTTCAGAAAGCCACACATTTTTTGAGAAGCAGACAAAAAATAAGAGGCAAAAATCCCGACATTCTGCTAAAATTTGAACAATTGAGAGCTATGCACACAAGACCACTCTCTCTCAGTCTCACACACACACAGTCTCCTCTGCTTTCATATATGCATTCACTTACACATGATCACTCGACCACTCTCTCTCGATCTCATACTCACAGTCTCTTCTGCTTTCATACACGTATTCACTCACACATGCAGACAGATACACACTCATACTCATACGCATACATGCACACACATATACACTTTTTTCTGTTTATTTTTTTACATTCGGTAAATAGCAAAAGCGGTGCTTAGCGAGTATAAAGTAATGATGGCCATTTTTTTTCAGTCTGAGTTCCACGGCAGCTTGATATGATGCCGTGAAGTGGCGCACTCATTTTTTGGTGAGCATTACTTGTTCATTAATACTCTGCTGGAGAACATTTGTTCTGCAATCAGGGTGCTGATGTACAGTTTACCTATTCTGTAATGTAAATTAATACCCAGGTCTCATGGTTTCTCTGTGCTTGTTGTATAGCCCGATAAATGACTAAATGCCTCTAAGATATTCAAAGCACTAGAATATTTTCATGGGGTCTGAAAAGTGTTAATAGGACATTGTCCACAAATAAAGATAATATAATTCCCATGGATTCCCCCTTATGCCCCCCATATCTCAGACCTCCGAATTGCAATATCCAATGTCTCCATATAGATTGCAAATAACAATGCAGACATTGGGCACTCCTGTTTAGCACCTCTTGTCACTCTGAGAACTTCCAATAAACCAGGCCTATCTCAACCCTGGCATTCAATTCTCTATAAAATCTTTCCTAAAGGGACACATCTCTGTGGGAAAATTAATCTGCACCCTAAATATAAACTCTCACTCTGCTCTGTAGAAAGCATAATCTGCATCAAAACACAGCAATGCCACAGCCCTACCCCCCACATGACATCTCGGCATCCTCAATAAGCAATAGTGTCATTATTAAGTTATCTGCTGTCCTTTATCCATCAGTAAGCACACTTTGGCCCATGGTTATTAAGCCGACAACACTTTAGATACACTGGCAGCCATCACTGTCATGATGAGTTTATAATTATGATTCAACCCACAATCAGGTGGGACTATTTTGGGTCCCTTCCACCTTTCTCTATAGTAAAAATGGCTGCCTCCTTCCAAGACTGAGGAAACTACATTCTGGTCAAAATGTTATTAAATAACTTTACCCATAAGCCAACCATCTCATCTCTCATCAATTTCCATACCTCAAATTGCAGTCCATCTGACCCTAGTGTTTTCCATATCACCTGTTTCTTTTAACATTTCTTTAATTTCTAATCCAATAACTTCCTTTAATAAAGAAACAGCTGCTCCCTTCATTAACCTTGGCAAGTCTAAATTTCCCAGATATTGATTATCTAATGCCACCCCTTCTCCTTTTTTATATGCTTTCTCTGTTCTATATAGGTTCACATAGTATTTTGCACAAATCCTTGTTATTGTTCCACTGGCCATCTCCGCTTTTCCAGTATCAGAATCCCTCAGCCTAAATATAGTCAGTTTTTGGCTGTTGCAATCACATTTCCCAGGCCATGAGTGATTTGGAGGAGCTATCAAAATGCAACCCATGCAATGATGCCTTCTGCAGTTTAAGTCTCGTATCTTCTTTCACTTCCATTTTGCTTTACACATTGCCTAATTGCCTCTTTTCCTTCTGTGTCAGTTTTATAACTTTAACTGTAGCTTTCTAAGTCTTCCTTCTGTTTCCTTAGAAGTATATCCATTATTTGCCTGTCCTTTGCAGCCTCTCTTGTATCTTTAACAATTGCTTCCTTTTATTTATACCGTCCTTCTACTGTGATCTCATTTAATTTGCATATGGTATGCTCTGAAATTTTTCTGACCCATCTTCTGCAAGTTTTGTTCTCTAATTTATATATTGGAAATCTTGAATGTCTTGAGTACTTAACCACCTGCTCATATTGCAACCCTATTATTTAGTGGGCATGATCTGTAATAAAATGTGGGCAATACCTCATCCCCTACTATCTGATTACTATATTCCTTCAAAATATATCCCATATCTATCCATGACTATGTCCCTTGTCTAGTGGAATATTAAGTATACCCCTGTACCAGTCTATTGTGATAATGAAATCACAATATATAGGTTCATAGGTTGATACTAGGCTATCTGCCCTAGGGCATTTACAAGCCTAGCCAGAGTGTGTTTGGCTTTCGCACCCTTCTTAGATTAGTTGACTGTGCCTCTATATAGTAGGTCACAGAAGATAGCCCATTTAAGGTTAGTTTACCATGCCTCTGTCTAGCAGTGACACAGAAGAGATCCCAGGGGTAAATTTACGATCTCCCATCCAAACGTCAAGATTCTTCTTGAAGAGGGTCATTGAGGGGCTCTGTCTGACATGGATTGGGATTTTGTTCCAGAGTGAGGGGAGCCTCTGGGATATGAATCTGTCCCTCCAGCATGTTCTATTTATTTCTGTGCTGAGGTTTAAGTCACTGGAGCATGTAGTTCTGATGGAGTTGGATTTCTTGAGATGGAGCATGTCCATTAATTCTGGGTTGGACATGGCTTTATACGTCAGGCACAGATCACGTCTGAGTAGGCGGTAAGCAACTGAGTAGAGCTGGAGTTTCTTTAGCCTAACTGCGTAGGGCATCTGTTTGAGTCCCTTGATCCTCCTGGTGAGGTACTTTTGGGGTCTTTCTAGTTGTAGCAGATGTCGGGTAAGGTACATCCCAAATGGGGGCATTGTATTCAATTATGGGCCTGATGAGTGATGAGTAGAAGGGCACAATGACCTCTCTTGATCTAGATGTGAACCCCTTCGTGATAAGGTGGGCTATATAGAATGTCTTTCTAACCACTTTGGCAATGTGATTGTCAAAGGAGAGATTGCAATCTACTTAGGTCCCCAAATCCCTAATTACTTCTTCCGTACTTAATGGATTACCACCTATGTGGTAATTTGTGGGCACTTTGTTTTTCTCAAAGGGGATGACTATGCACTTTTTGGCATTTAGCTTTAGGCCATGGCTCTGGCACCAGTTATCCATCTCTGTGAGACCTTTTTGGAGGATGCTTGTGTCAGCAGGCAAGTTGATTATGGCCCCCAGTTTGCAGTCATCTGCAAACTTTGTCAGCCATAGTCCTCCTGTGTTAGCCTGTACCTCAGAGAAATATATACCGAACAAGAGAGGTCCCAGGACTGAGCCTTGTGGGATGCCACTTGTAACTGGTTTAGAGTCTGACATGGCACCTGCAATTCTGATCATGTGGGTTCTATCCCTAAGCCAGTTTGCAACCCATCTTGTGACATAGGGGTTGATATTTACGCTGGTGAGCTTATTTATGATGCCCGAGTGGGGTATTGTGTCAAAGGCTTTTGCAAGGTCAAGGTAGGCTGTGTGGACTACCTTCCCTTTGTCTATGGCCTTGGTGACTGTTTCAAAGAAATTGACCAGGTTCAAGAGGCAAGATCTGCCCTTAACAAAGCCGAATTGGGTAGGATCCAGTGTTTGGAGGTTCCCAATGTCTTTGTTTATGAGTTTCATGATGATACGCTCCATAGCTTTGCAGACCAGGCTAGTTAGGCTTATAGGGCGATAGTTTCCAGGGTTCGTTATGGCATCACCTTTATGGAGTGGGACCACTATTGCTGTATGTCATTCTTTGGGTACATATCCTGTTGTAAGGCTGAGACTGAACAGTGATTTTAAGTGAGGGTTCAGTTCTTCTTGGAGCTCATGTAAAACGCAGCCCGGGACACCATCCGGTCCCATTGATGCTGTGTTTTTTGCTTTGGAGAGGGCAGTTCTCACCTGTGCATCTGTGATATCAGGGAGGCTACACTCTGTTGGGATAGTCATTTGCCCATTTGGAGGGGGGGGAGAAGTTTGCACTGAACCTGTCTGCCAGGATGTTGGCAATGTCTGTGGGTTGAGTGTATTTTTTGCCATTTTGCACTAACTCAGAGCATATCTGGGAGTTTCCACCCAGGTTTCTGACATAACTAAAGAAAGCCTTGTGATTATCTTTAGCGTCTTGTGCAATTTTTCTTTCAAAGCTGGCCTTAGATGATTTTATGAGGGATCGTAGTTTCTTGCTAGTACTGATCAGAGTTGCCTTCCCTTTCAGGGATTTTGCTCTATCATGTAGTAGTTTCCTCCTTCTGTTGTACAGCTTATTTATGGCTGGGGTCCACCAGACAGGTCTCCTGCCTTTGGAGGAGTGTGTCTTGGTTTTATTTGGGATAGCACAATCCATGTATTCCTGTAGGTATCCATAGAATGCGTTTGTAAAGGATTCTGTGGTTTGGGCCGTATTTTCCACTGGCCCTGGGGCTTTGAAGGATTCCACCTCAGTTTTGAGAATTGGGAAGTTTACTTTTGAGAAGTTTTTGACCTTGGTTTCCTTTGCTGGGGGTGGGGATGGGATATGGATGTCCATAGTGATTCATTTATGGTCATATCTTACCAATGAGGGGTATACCTCTGGTATGGAACACAGAGTCCCCATGTTGGTGATCTTTCAATTCTAGTTCAACTAAGGTCATCTTTGTTAGCTTGTCTGCCACAGACAGTCTCTGCATCATAGGTTCATAGGCTCATAGGTTGGTACTAGGCTATCGGCCCTAGGGCCTATACAAGCCTAGCCATAACAATTCCCTGGCTCATTGGACCTGCCTCAAACTCATCCATTCTATGCATTTGGTTCATATTGATATGTTGGCTGTTTTGATCTAATTTCTAAACAATAAGTATTATAAAACACACCATTTTACATACTAAATGAACATAGTTATATTATTTAATAATCAAGTGAAAGCCCCAATGGTATTCATATCACTGATGGAGCCTGAGAAAACATGCCTGTAGTGAATGGACATGCCCCAAAGATTTTCATTTACATTGCGATTTTTATCTTCTGACTTCAATTTTTTCTAGTAATTGCAAGCACTGTGCTAGATTTAAAAAGATTATTAAAATAAGGTTTAAGTCCTTACGAGCATGTTCGCAACAAAAACAAACAAACAAGCAAGCAAGCAAAAACACATCAAACAAATAAATATGTTGGAACGCAACAGTGCAAAACAAGAACAGCTGAAAGTGTCAGTGTATTTTAAAAGGCAAGAGGCAAGTACAAGGTTTACATCACTGTCAACAATCTCTAAATAACTTTTAACTGTTAAAGTCACTTGGAGGGTAATTTCTGCAACATAACTTAACATTTCCTGACAAAATGAGGACTCTACTAAAAATAGTTAGTGACATTTTCAGGATACGAACTGTTATAGGGTATTTAACCTCACATTCACAGGCTAAATATTCACCACTGCAGAAACTAATGCCTGAACTAATACAAATTAAGGTAAGTACTAAATAGTTGTCATCGTTTCGTTAGCATCAGGAAAAGCAGATTCCTTAAAATTATATATACATTCATTCTCTTTCATTGTTCATCTAACTTTATTTTAAAACCATCCAATTATAATTACATATGAATATTTAAAGGTAATTTGTACGTCAATGAGAGTATAATTTGTGATAAATAAGTATCCATTTTCATTGGATGAATGCCAGGATATTTTTCAGTGTTAATCCTACACTTTTTCTTAAATTTGCATCATGTATTGATTGATAAGCTAAGCATAATTTTCCTTTTAGTATTCTATGCTCTAATCTGAATAAATCAATTTTTTGAAGTCTCTCAGAAGAAGTATATTATTCCTCAGCTCTCTGAGTCTGTTTGTAAAATTATTTTGAACAAACTTCAGTTGCCATAAATATCAAAGTGTGATCTGGCAGAATGCGAAGAATGTACCCAAGAAGTGGTAACCCTGGACTTATAAAGGAGACATAACACAGCTGGTTCTTTTGTAGTCATTGTGACAACCCACCACTGAACCAGTAATCAAGGAGCCTCAATCCTCACCACTGGCAACAGTGGGGGATGTACAGTGGGAGGATAGCAGGTACGCACACAATATTTCCAGATGCAGCTCTCTGCATCAAGTGCAATTTCCCTTAAGAACACACAGAGACCACAGTCAGTCCAGATCCCCAATAAAACTCCCCACTGGCACAGCTATAGAGTTGAGATCTCAGCCAAGTCAAGCCCAGCCAAGACCTCCAGCACCCTCACTGTCCAACCAGTGCTTTGTGTCCCTGCCAAATAGGTGACACACATACTCTTTGAGATTTGATTTACACACACACACACACACACACACACACACACACACACACACACACACACACACACACACACACACACACCTTTGAAAGGCTGGCACAGGTTTACTAGCTATGTCCCCTTTTCCCCAGACTGTAAGGTAGTTATAACTGCCAGCAGCCAACTCCTTATAAGCTACTTTAAGGCCCTTAACAAAGGGTGTCCAATCTTACTGTGTAATATTAATATTAATATAAATGGTAGTTTGACCAAGAACAAGGCTATTAGAAGTAGCTCACACAGTGTCACCAAATAAATTTGCAAGTACTCTCAAAACTTTAATATCTCTAGACAGATCAGCCACAATGAAAGGTTTAAATATAATTAATAATAAATAATAAAAGAAAAAGAAAATACTCAGTATATAATCACAGCGACATCAGAGTTAAAAAAACACAGGAAATACTTAAAACAACATTGCAGGACAGTCTCAAATAAATAAAGAAAATATGTAAACTAAGTTTCACTATATTCCTGACTGAGTCTAAGAAAATTACTATACCCTAGTTAACCTACTTAAGAGCAAGGCACATGTGGTGAATGGATCTTCTTTAGTTGTTGTCAGGTCCAAGACAGAATACAAAATGCTCTGTCTCACTAAGAGACCTCTCAAATTAATATCTCAAATATTACTGCTGGAATAGCTTGCAGAATGACATCATTTCTTGTCATCTGACCCTATCCCAGTTGAAACCCCCACTGCTGGAAGCTAGCAGTATTTAGCATCTACCTGTGAAAATACCTACACCTCAGATCTTTGACAGATACTGGAAGTCATAAAACAATTTCATTCCTTCACATTTCAAAACTAGTATTAGTTCACCTTAAAGACAATACAGAAAACTCCACAGTACAGACATCATGTCTCTAGCTGCCTTGAAACTGAAATATAAAATCATTTCATGTCAGCTATTTTTCTGAAGTTAACCTCCTGTATTCCAGTTTCCACTGTTAAAATATATACATTTAAATGGTTACAATAGTGCACGTACATTTCTGTTCCTTTCCAGTAGGGTACACTGTTGATCCATTTTAAACACAAGCATTTTGCAAATACCCTTTCCAACACATACGTCTGTATAAAGTACAGTTCTAATACAGTTGTAACTCAAGCATCTTATATAAATCATGTTGATATTCACAAATGACATATAACTATTTACAAAATTCCAGATAGCTGTGCTGGCAGTATCTCTATTTGTCACAGTCATAACCTTGAATATTATTACATTTTGTCTCAATGTCCTTGTTTTGATATTTGCAACATGTTTCTTGAATGGTATTCCCTGAGATACTTGTGTACTTAGATCTCTAATGCTAACAACTATTTCTAGTTGGAGATTATTAAGTGCAACTCTTTTACCTTTCATTTGGCCATATAACATTACTTTTTTCTTGCTCATGTTAAAGATTAAACCAACTCCGGTAACACAAAAAGTTAGGCTGTATAGATAAGTATTTTATTTAGTTATACCCTCACTATTATGAAAATATATCATCAATCCTGCAGGCATCATCATCATACAGAGTCATGAATATGAAAACATTAAGTCACATAGGAGCAGTTCCAGCAGCTTGTGGGACACCAGCTGTTACTCTTTATGAAGCTGATTTAGCCTCCTGAATCAGCTCCGTATTGAAATATCAGGATGCCATGTGCTGAAATGATGAAAAAAACACAAGAGAAGAACAAATATTGACCATTGCACTTCTCCTTTAAATGTGTTTGATGCTGGGAGGTAAGTCCCCTGCACTCCTCTTGATGTGGAGGTCTGTCCCTGAATTTATATATACTATCTCCAAGATTACTATATCCTAGAGAAAATGTAAAATAATTGAGAAATGGTAATCTCCGATTTAGTGTATGTATGGTTGGATTTTTGGTCATCCAGTTTCCACGTTCAAAGACTTGACATTGTAAGCCCAGACATTTCAAACAGCTACCCTCTGAGTCACCACCCTTTGTTATGTATCCTTCAGCCAGATTGTTATGTAGTAAATAACATGTTGTTGACCTTGAATAGGAGTTTCTTTAAAATGATTTGATATGACAGAGTGTCAAAAGCTTTGCTAACATCTAGCTGTCTGTTTAGAAATTAGTTTACTGAAATTCAAGATGTTATGTACATAGAGGCCCCAGAATGTACATCAGTGTTATATGCTATAGTCTGAAGTAAGAAATTCTGAGAAGACTCTTCACAATGTCTGCATCAGTTCTGCGGGTTATCTTAAATCCTGCAAATCACATCCTCCAGTAATAGAAAGAGATTCCCTTTTCCATCTACTTCCACAATTTTTTTTCTATGGAACATACTGATTCATCTTTAGGTACAGACATATATTCAGATGACCAATAATTCCTGTCTTCAGATTCTCCCCTAGAAAATGTATCATTTTGACAGAGTATGTTTTGAAAGATAATATTTTGGCATGACCTACAGATGTTTCTTTCACTAATGATGATGTGTAAATTATAAAGATCAGATGAAATGCATCCATGACTTATTCCAGCCTTAGCTGCTTTGTTTCAAACTGAACCAAAGCCTATAAGTAGGGTCCTGGCAAATAGCCTCTCACTCCAGAAAACTGACAAACGACAGTCCCACCAGACTGAAGAACTTACACAGAAATTTAGCATTTGACAAAGTCCTGTCTCCTTTCCATCTAACCAGCTTCAAAAGAATTGCCACATTGTTGTTGTTGTGTCTTTTGGCTTTTAGGGGTCGCCACAGCGGAACTCTGGTCTGCTACTGATTGGTAGTTAATTTTTACGTGCCGAGTTACCAGCCCTGATGCACAACCTTCAACGAAGGTACGCCCATTCACGCATGTCTCCATGCAGAAGACGCTCTAGCTAAGAATCGAACCGGAAAGTGTCTGACTGTGAGGCGACAACGCTACCGCAGCACCACTACCTTCTGATAATATATGCAGAGTGACCCACAGAGTTGAGTAAAGGGTGTCCACAATCTATAACCTAGTTTTTAGGCCTATAGCTACCTAATGCACATGGCACAGTATCATAATATTCTATCAGACAGAGGATATGGTTCAACTATTACCTGACTCTGATACCAAGTAAAAGGTTTTAAAAGTGGTGTGTACCACACTGAACATAAGTTTCCAAAGAATAATGGATATTTTTTGTGTAGTGAATGCTCCTGACAGGTCTGTCACTAGAATTTACTTCTTTCCACATTAAATAAAAGCTAAGATGTTTGAAGCCTCTGTAAATAGTAAAATACTTTTTGCCCAAGTTACCACCAATGGCAAGAAACTGATGCCAGTGAAAACAACAGTTTATATATCTATCTCATAATTTTTTTCTTCCTGAAAAAGTGTTTCCTGAGGAATGAGTAGGAAACTGAAGAGCAAAGACAGGACAGGCAACAATGCAACAACAGTAGAAATAACTGTCCTTGCGATCCAGGTCAAAGTTAATTCCTTCATTCCTTCCCCTTGGGTTTGCCACAATACTTTTTTATTGAGGAGCTGAAAAATACTTCAGTCAATTAGAACAAACTATGTGGCTGAAATGACTACTATAAATAATTACTTTGGATGTCATCTGTCTGACAGAACACATGATTCTATTCTAGGATTTTGGAATATCCAAAAGGGAGATCATTATTAGGGCTCTCAAACTTAATCAAGTGCAAGTTTATACAGACAAAAACTGTTATACCATGCAGAGTCTGTTTCCTCTAATAAGCCATAATTCCCATTTAATAAATTTGTATATGAAATATACTTACCTTCATATTAGTGTCTGCTCTTTCCACATGACATTCCTCATATTTCAAGTGGCTAGTTTCATTTCCAATTCTTGGAGTTTCCTCTTCCTGGCACTTTTGTGTTGGAGAAAACTACAGAAAATGTTCTACCAGGATGTATGAGGATCATTATGCTATCAAAAACTCTTATACAGTGCTCTGACCTAGCACATCTTCTCTAACTGATTTATACTCAATGTCCTATAGGTGGTCCACATGAATCATCTGATAGGAGACTATTACTCCTACTTGGAGAAACAGGAGTTAATTTGGAAAAATTGACTTCCTGTGTATATAGCCTCAAGGATGAATGAGTGCATATCTAAGAAAAGCATCATGAACCCAAGGAAGTTTATCTACCAAAATACATTGCAGCAGTATGTGGTCATGGGGACCTTCAAGAGGCTATTAAGCTTTATATATTATATATTCCTAGTAACAGCTTATACAACCCATTTATTTGGACAGCCCAGGACCCTCTCTGCATTGTTTCATTTAATCAAGAATTTCAGCAGCTCTTCTCACTACTGATGTACATATAAAGGTATCTTTCTTGTTTCATTCTCAGTTGGGCATCCACACCTCCTCCACATCATACACTGAGCCTCATTGTGTTGCATATATTTTACTTATAATATTACCATTATTGGTTGCTGCAAGATTTTAGTCTAGGAAGTTCATATACAAATCCTAGTTTCAGATTGGCTAAATCACCCTTCAGCTAAATCTTCCACTGGCTAGCTCCTAAATGGCTGTTCAGCATCTTCCATTTTGTTTTATTGATTAGTTACTGCTGATATTTTATTGAAAAGTTTGTAATGACTACTTACCTTTTATTGGTTAATTCTTTAATAAGTAACTTTTCCTTAGTAAATTTAGTTGATACAGCCTCTGTTTTACCTATTGATTTACTTGAAACATGTTGAATTACTTATTTTATAATGCAAATGGCATAAGGATATAAAATACAAACTGTGAGATATACTGTTTGGAAAAAAATGTCTTATGAAGTTTGACTGGGTGGATGAAGGCACACAACAACAGTCTGCTGTTACCCTTTACAACTAACTAAAATGTTCAGGGTCTATGGTTCACAACTTCCTTACATACGGATGCAGCCCAGTGCAAGGTACACATGAGGAAAGTTTTGGGACTCTTAAACATTTAAATACAATAGCAAATTCAGATTCTCCTAACTATGGCAGTGGAGTCCATCTGGTAGATCAAACTATACAAGCTCTCCCTGAGTTGTGTTCTCTACTTTCCCTTTTCCTCCAGGAGCCTGAAAACAGATGCCTTGCACTACACACAGGAAGTCCTTCTGGTTTAGCTAAAGATTCAAGGTGCCTGATCTTACCAAGACTACCTTCTTCTTATAAGAAGGCAATTACAGCTGCGGCTCTGACTTTGCAAATAGTTCAACTATTTCTGCATACATCTGTTTTTCAGATAAACATAGGCAATACAACTGACTTGCAGTATATTAGCAGGCAAATGGGAATGTATGTTTATCCCCCATGCAGGGAAACAATAAACATTTTAGAACTCACAATGAAGGACAAAACCATCTTGCAAGTGAGTCAAGGATATCGGTAAGATAGAACAAAAAAAAAAAATCCCCCCTGAATGGAAATTGGATGGCTAAGATCCCAGGATACCCTTAGATTCCATAACTGACCCCAACACGATACAGATTAAGTCCAGGGATTCTGTGCTAGCTGGTCGACCCAGCATGGATGTGAGCCCCAAAACAAAGAAAAAATAATAATAATAAAAAATTTGCAAGCAGTTTAGCTATGAAGGCAATGCAATATGATGGTAAATTCTTTGAGTGGATGACTGGCCTTCTTTTATGAATGGCAACTGTAAACATAATTTTATTCTGAGATAGAATCTCTCTACTGCTGTGGACTTCTTTACTCCTAAAAACAATACTCAGCCACTCCTCCATGTTACGTTCTTAGTATCCCCATTGTGAAGTGTGGGAGATGAGTGACCACTTCGTCTTAAACAGTGAAAAAATGGTTCATGGATTTCTACCCTTCCATATGATTCAGATATTTTGCTTAAAGTGAAAAGGGACTCAAACATAATTGAACTGTTTTTCAAGAGGCCGCATCAGTCATGAGACTTTATTTACTACATTTTTTTGGGTTCTCATGCCCCACATGCACATTGCATCTGCCAGTTATTACAAAACCTCTGGACTTCTTCAGATGATTCTATGCTCCTCTGTACTGTTGCCCCTCTTCAGAACACTGCTGAATCAAAGGGCTCAGTACTTCAGCCATTTGGTAAAACTCTGGATTATCAAGTTGGGGGGGTTACACCAAATACCAGCTAGATTGTCATTACATGTGAGATGTTACCAATATTAAAAGAGACCAGAATATCCTAGAAAGTCTTATTTTGATAATTATATAAAGTTTCCCTTCTGGATAGCTGAGATGCCATTAGAGCCAGATATCTGTCCAGTCCCATGCCTACTGAACCACTCTTTCAATGTTATAAAAAATATCATCATGTTCATCTGTTAAAGTGCATTTCAACCACCAGTGCCTGCACCTATGCTGCCCTTAGGTTTTCATAAATCCAGTTTTAGTTGCATGTTTTTGGATATTTACCCTTTTCAGAATGAAACCTCTTAAACACATTAGAGAAAGAGTGAAAACTCTGAGTAGAAAAATATCACAAGCACATAAGGATATGTTTAACAATGTAAAGTCTTTGGGGAGATTATACATAAAGAGACTTATAGGAAATCCAGCAAAGACCCCCTGGTGTACTCGAACGCCAGGACAGCTGATATGTGAACAAAGATTATTAAATATGTCCTAA
The DNA here is from genome assembly GCF_019279795.1 of Protopterus annectens. NCBI lineage: Eukaryota > Metazoa > Chordata > Ceratodontiformes > Protopteridae > Protopterus > Protopterus annectens. The sequence goes on from NC_056745.1 coordinate 1,196,715,736, forward strand.
ATGATGGGGCCTTTAAGTAGCAGCTATACCATGAGACCATCCCATCAGTACTCTATGGTCTGAAAGATTTCATAGGTTCATAGGTGTGTACTACTCAAGTGAGGCAAAAAGGCACCATTTAGTAAGATTTCTCCATGTTTGATTAGGTAGTTTTTATGTCTGAGACTAGATAGTGCTTACAGTACTCTTACTTTGGTGGGTAAAGCTGTATTGAGAGTTGGAGGAAATACCATGTGTTTGTATGTGGTCTTCTTTCCGCAGACAAATTGATATTATTTCTCCAAACCAAATATACTAGCTAGCATTTTCCTTTCTAGTTAAGCATACTGTTATTAATCTTGCAATTCACTTTTCCTGTAAACTTTTGAAATCTCCTATAACACATTCCATTGTTCTGTGCCCCAGTTCAGCTCCTACATCTCAACCTCTTACTGCAAGAAATCTGGACAATGCCTGACAAAATGGGGGAACAAAGGCCCAAAAATAGGGACACATTTCAGATATTGCTCTTATAAACTTAGAAAGTTGCTACAGTAACAGAATTTGTGTTACCATACATTTTCTGAAGTATAAAACTAAAAAAAAAAACAAAAGACAAAAATCTGGACATCCTGCGAAAATCTGTACAGCTGAGAGCTACATCTGTACCTGCCTGTGCCTTGTTATACCACCCAATTCTCTATATGATGAAGCATTGTCAACTCCAACAAATGCATCTATTTTGATTTTGTTAGCTTGCATTTCTTTATTAATGCAAAGATAACTTATTTAATGTTTAACTATAACTGTGTTTAATGATTTTCTTGTTTCCAAAATGGTTACATTTGCCACATTTTCTGTAAAATTTCCAATATCTGTAAAACTGATACCATATACACTGCCTCACACAAAGTGCACATTTTCTTTCCTTACCATAATCATTTCATACTTTCTTGTCTTGGTATTAAATTCAGGTTTTTGTATGCTTTCTAAATATTCAGCACCCTGTGCTTTTCCACCACGTTTGATTTACTTGTTTCTTGCAGCCTATCTTGGTCAACAGATCTCTTGGACTTCCCCTAAAGTCAAATATTTATTATTAAGTAGACATTTTTGAAGTTTCTGCAGTTGTTCATTCATTCTCCAGTACCATATGTATCCAGTTTTGGGTCACAGAAGAGCTGCAGTCTATCCAAACAAGCAACATGTGTGAGGTAGAAAACCAATTGTTGATGGTACACTAATCTGTCAAATGGCACACACGTGTTCACCTACACACTGTTCACACACCTGCTATGATTTAGAGAGGATCATCATTTCACCTATTGACGTGTCTTTGGAATGTGGGAGGAAACTAATTTCTATAGTCATGCCATAAACAGTCAGTGATTCTGTTAGATCATTAAATTAATAAAATTGTGCAGGTTTCCTTAATTCAAATTACATTCTACATTTTCATCACCATGTAAACAAGTGAAAATCTAGACTATGATATATAACATTTTTGTGTGGGTTACTGTAAGCCCCAGATTCTATCATCTAATTATTTTGTGGCTTATCCCTGTCAGACTGAAGACTATTATTTGCTTCCTAACTTATTAAATTAAGGAAAAGTGGTATTTTCAATCTTCACAAATACCATTCCAAAGTATCAAAAATAAACAAGAAGCTGAAATAGCACTAACTTATTAATTTGTCAGAGTAAGTGCTTTCTTTACTTATAGAATGTAAATTCATTATAATATTCCATTCATCTTTCTGATATTTAAAACATGTTATACAAGCACATAACATACTACAACCAGTCACACTACTAAACTACACATTAATAAATTAGCATTGTATTTTTTGAAATAATTTTAAGTCTAGCCAATTTCCTTTTTAGTGCTTGATTTAACCTATCCCATTTGGTATTAGATTGGCCTATCCCATCCCATTATTAATAATTATTTATTACCCCTAGTGAGAATAACTAGGATCATACCATAGATAATTTGATGGGAAACATACACGGGGATAAACCATTTAGGATCTGTCTCTATCCAATAGTAGTACAGGGATAGTCCTAGGGTACAGTTTCTGTTTTCCATTTATAGATCCAAGCCACACTTGAATATGGCCAGGGAAAAGGTTTGTTTTACTTGGATGAGGAGTCTGTTCCAAACAGTGGTATCCTCTGTGGGATATACCCATCCCTCCAAACTGTTGTGTTGATGATGAAAAAGAGGTTTAGATCCCTAAACTGACTATTTCTGATGCCATTTTTACTTGTTGATGTGATGTAAATCCATCAGGATTGGGTCAGAGGATGCCTGTATGCCAGACGTAGATCACCTCTTAGCAGTTAGTAGGTTACCAGGTATAGTGACAGGGCTTTGAGTCAGTCCATGTAGGACATATTGTTTATGCCTTGTATCCTTTTAGTAAGGTATCTCTGTAGGCATGGATGTTTCTGGACAGATACATGCCATAGAGAGCATTATACTCAATGACATCTTTAGTCTGGGACACAGTCACCTTGTTTATAAGCTGTGCAATACAGAAAGACTTTCTTATGGCAGTGCACACATGTTGGTTAAAAGTTAGGTCACTGTCCACATAATTTCCCAAATCCTGAACAACTGCGTCAACTCTTAGGGACATATTGTCAGTGTAGTACTTCCCCAGGATAGACAACTTCCAAAAAGGATACAATAGTGCATTTTTCGGCATTTAGTTTCAATCCATGATTTTTGCACTATTTCTTTATTTGGAACAAACCTTCCTGCAGAGTAGCTAATTCAACTGGCAATTCAGTGAGCGTTCCAGCCTGCAGTCATCTGCAAATTTAGTCAGCCAGAGCCCTTTGGTGTTGGCTTTTACATCAGAAACGTAGATGCCAAACAAGAAAAGTCCAATAACTGAACCCTGGGGACTCCACTGGTGAATAGTCTCTTTGTGAGGGTAACTTCCCCTCTCTTGATTTCCTCTGTCCTATCTGTGCACCCCCCCCATTGGCAATCCATAGTGTGACATAAGGGTTTATTCCCAGTTTATATATTTTTTTTTACTATATCTGAGTTGGAAGCTATGTCAAAAATTTTGGCTAGGTCGAGGTATGAAGTATTGATCAATAAGTTGTGCAGTAAGATCAGATTTTTGAATGAACAAAATAGGAATGACCCTATGTTTGAACTGTATAAGGAACAGTATGATCAGGTATTTTCTAGAGTTGACCACTATTGTGAAGAGTGAACAATTAGGAGAAACAAGAAACTTTTGAAGGATAAAAAGCTGGTCAGGCATAACCCTTAGTAACTAAAGATACAAAGTACAAATAGGTTGATTACTGGGACAATTATACTTCACACCAAGAGGGTACTATTTTGGATACTAAACAAAATAAACCCCCAAGAGAATATGATTATAATTAAGATAGATCATATGATCTTTGCAACTGTTTAGAAAGTCCCCCCAGTGCTCAGAAAGGATAGCCAGTAAGTTACACCAGCAGGGGGTATATGCTGGTGAGACAGTTTTGCAGTCCAAACTGAGTTATTGCCTTCAGGGCAGGGGTACCAACAAAAGGGGACAGGGAAGAGGAAGAGGAATGGGACATGGAAGGGACAGGAGCAGACATGTAGCCCCATGAATGTACCTGTTTCATTTAGTGACAATGGTATAGTAGTGGAACGCAATGGCTTTAGTATTTTCAGCTACAGTGGTTAGACTGTTATTGATCATCATATCTATCTCTTTGAGAAGGGGTTCACTTTTATTCCAATGGCTAAATATGACCTTACAGATTTCATAGTAGAATTTAAACAACATATTAGGAAGTTAAATTTTGCTATTCCATTTCAAGATTCACATGGGGACTCTGCCGAGAACAACACATTTAAAAAGAAAAGTATTGCAATACCATTGATGAAACCCACCATGCAGCCTGTGAGAGAGATTTTTACAAAATTTTGGCTCATAGAAAATGGCTATAAGAAGATTTGGCCTTTCCTCTAATGAAAGGAACATGTTATCCTATTTTAGACCTCAATTAGAATCATGAAACCACACAAAGGTGGTGGTGTTGTGTTATATGATAACAATGACTACATTATTGACATGTTTACTATTTTACACAACATTGAAAAATATACAGTGGCATCTAGAAACAAAGTGGTTGTCGCTTACAAAAAAATTGGTTAGTACTTGGAAGATGAGTTAATGCAAGGCCAAATTAGTTCTGATACTTACAAGTTCTTGATAAACACTACGCCAATTATTCCAACTATTTTTGTCATCCCCGGAGTTCACAATGACATTTTAAAACCTCCCCTCAGGCCCATTTGGACAGCATGTGGTTCTAAGACATGTCTACTTGGAATGGTGGTTGACAGGCTCTTGAAACCAGTGCAGGATTTGGGCTTGCACTGGTTAAAAGATTCCTGGGACTTTTTGGGGAGAATGAAACCTGAACTTTTGGACAAAGGGGTTATGTTTTTGACAGTGGATGTCACAGATCTTTTTTTGAGTATACCCCAAGAGGGGGGTTTGGAATTCTTTCACAAAGCCTTGCTTACACTTACTTTTTTAACTACTGTGAATATTAGATCCATTATGCATTATATGGATCTAATTTTAGGTAGCAACTATATATTTCTTGAAGGTGAAATTTTTAAACAGATAAAAGGGGTAGCAATGGGTGCAGCTTGCACCCCTGTATTTGCTAATTAAGTAATGCTCATCTGGAAGAGAAAATATATATTTCAGTCTGATTTTTCTTGTTACATTAAGCTATATATTAATTTTCTGGATGATATTTTCATTTTGTGGAATGGTGACAATCAGACTTTGGATGGGTTTGTCACATTTATTAACAACACCACCCCTTCTTAAATTTATCTATTAGTTGAATGACACTTGTGTAACATATTTAGATACCACTATTACAAAACAAGCTGGTAGGTTTGCTTCAAACTTCTACAGAAAACCAACCTTTTCAAATGCATATTTGCATTTTAATAGTTACCATCCTTTTGTGCAGAAAAAAGTCTAGTCAAGGGCCGATTTGTGAGATTGGCCAGAATAATTTCTGACAAAGGGATGTTTGACAGTAAAAGAAATAAATTAGAAGATGTTTTTTGACAGAGTTTATCCCAAAATGTTGGTTAAGAACATTAGCGATGAGGTCATGGATGGTTGGGGTGTGAAATGCATTACGCTTTTAGGGATTGGCATTTCAGGTATTACAAAGTGTCAACACAAAATCCAGATGAAGAGCCCTTAGCACATGAAGTTAAAATGGTTCCAGGAAATATGGACAATTTTTACAGATGCCTAATACTATAACATAATGTAGGTTCCAGAGTCATTAAAATTATTGTCTACAAAAATTGAAACATTCTGGGTAGTGATGAAAAAAATAGGAAAGTGATAGGTAATGAATCTTTATTTGTATATAAGAAAGCAAAAAACCTTAAGGATTTGGTAGAATGACCAAGACAGACATGTAACTTTAACAGAGGGAATGAAAGCACTTCAGTATGTGGGGCATGTAACCAATGCAAGTAGACCTGTGAAGATAATTTTTTGGTGTTAGAAAATTCTGTAAAATCTAATATATGGCCTGAAAAGGGCAATTGTAATACCAAGGCATCATTTACCTTGTGATGCATTCTGTATGCCCAGTGTTTTACATTGGTAAAATGGAATGTGCATTTAAAAAACTAACTTATGAACATAATTATGACATATCCAAGGGTAATATTAACAACATCCTATGTAGGCATTCATTAAACTGTGTTTCCTTTAAACAATTTTTGTTTATGATTTTGGAAAAAGTAAACCCTAACCCTAAAGGAGGTGAGTGAGAGCAGAAAATATGACTTATGGAGTTAAGTTAACAGCTAAAACTGGATGCCATACATTTTCCTGGTTTAAATGACAATACTCCCCTTGTCCCCGTATTGAAGCAAAGGGTTGCAAAACTATAATTGTTTTCAATTTATTATGAGTTTTACTAGAAAATGTTATCAGTTTAGCAAGTTTATTTACTTGTTTAGATGTTACACAAGGTTTCCAATGTTTTTGATGTTTTTATATGAGTTGTCAATGTTTTTTAAGGTGTTAGACCTTTAAATATTGTTTAGGTTGCAACTAGTTTTCAATTTAATCAATTATTGGCCATGTGATTAATTGTAACTATATAAACCTGTAGATGTGGGTAAGAGTTACTTTTATTTATCTGATGAAGTCTTGTTGTTGTATTTAGGATGGACAAAAAGCTTTTCAGCTTAAACATGAAGAAATAAGACGTTTTTGTACTAGTCAGTAAAGATTTTTTTATCAGTATGCTCCAGTGTTTCACTGTATTCATTCCTTCAGCACTGGCGCAACTTTTGAGTTTGTTGGACCTTTTAAAAAATATCCATCAGGTTGAGTAAGCATGAACTGCCCTGAACAAATCAAAACTGAGACAGGTCCAGTGTTTGAAGGTTTCCTATATTCTTATTGATTAGTGCCATGATAAGTCTTTCCATGGCTTTACATATGAGGCTGGTCAGACTTCTGGTTCTGTAATTGCCTGTGTATGTGGAAGATTCTCCCTTGTGCAGGGGAATGACTGTAGCTATTCTCCATATGGAGGTGTGGAGGTTGAAGTTAAACAGTGTTGGGGGGGTGGGTGCTAAGTCATACTTCATGCTATTTAAAATGCATCCAAAGATATTGTCAGGACCCATCAATGCAGTATTTTAAGCTTTTGATAACACTTTTAGGACTTGGTTTTGTTTAGTGGCCAGAGGCAAACCAGTTTCAGCTGTATCTTGAGGGACAGATGGAGAGGAGATAGGAGTAAAGTTAGAGCTGAATATTGTTGGCCATTAAGTTTGCTGTATCTTCACACTCATTATAGGCAACATTGTTCACAATAAGCTCATCACACTGCTGTGTTGTGCTTCAGATTATGAACATAACTAAAAAAGGCCTTGTTATTCTCTTTGGCTTGGGTGGCTATTTTATCAGCTATTTTATTGGATATCATTTATATCTCTCCCCTACAATCCAGATTTACTTTATGTAAAATATGAAATACATATTTTATAAAATTAATACAGTCCTTGCTATGTTCTGTAAGCCTACTAACATCATCTTTTTTATGGACCAAACATATTCACATATGCAAGTCTTAAGGGCTCCAGTGGTCATACCAGCACAAAATGGTGGACATGAAATACACTAGAGATGATACGCTGTACCAAACATACTATCCATGTATCTTTCTTTTGAACCCATTGCAAAAACAGTTTCATTTTTCACAGTATATTGCTTACACATCATTTCTCATAAAATTACTTAAAGATTATATTAAGCATTATAATTCCCTTAAGTATTATATTACAGTAATATGTCATAAAATAAATAGGAATTTAAAAAGTTATGAAACCTATAAACAAGCAATGTACACATATCAGAACGTAAATGGGCTTATGCATGTGTTGCATGTAAGAATTGTAGATTTTTGACAAATAGTGTGAAGAAAGATAATGTTAGGGCAAAACATAGTAAGAGATTTCTCTTAGTGACAACAAACAGGTTTGTACTTTCTGCTTCTTGTTTGCCTAGATACTTTGATAAGTGATACTTGTCCTTTGTGTCTCTTTTCATATGCCTCTCTACTGCCATAAACAGCTGAAACTATTGCTTGAATCTTTTTCATATATTCCCCGGGTTGGTATATACATATATATATATATATATATATATATATATATTGATATATATAGATCTTAAAAAGATTGATTTTGTGACTCTAGTAGTACAATTTGGATTCCCTAAAAGGATAGTTCTGTGCATGCTTCTCAAGTGTATTATATTATGAAGAATGTTCCTCATTCTGTATCTTAAAATGTCCATGTTTCTCGCAGTTCCACATCAAAAGGGTTTGTCACACATTCAGTGTTAAGATTTTTTAACAGATATCCAAAGTAAATACTGACTCACATTAATTCATCAAAACATATTTTAAGTATAATGTGGCACATTTTAGTCATCTTTTGAACTCCCTAGTTGAAATTGTTAGTAAGCTATTAGCAAGAATTCTTCATTTAACCCAGTTTTTTCATATTATAAGAGGCAGTGTTCCACATTTTCGAGACAGAAGGTTAAGAACTATAGTTCCATGGGTACAAAAAAGTAAGGGTTTTAAGTTTTTTTTCTTTTTCTGTTTGGAGGCTTGTCTTCATACTCATCTTGCAGGAAGAAAACACCCATAACCCCAGTTATATGTAATCACCCTGAGCTCATTCTAGCTCAAGGAAAAAGAGCACAGTGGGTTTTTTTCTAAAATCAGCAATTCAGGCAGTCAGCCAGGATCAACTAGGAGCATTACAGATAGTCTTTATAATACTATACAATTCTCATTCATACTGCCAACAAATTCCCCAACACTTTCTCAAACTGAATTTCACAAAATCAAACATGAAAGGGCTGAAATTTCCTGTTATGAAGAACCACAGAATTGTGGTTTGGGACTGAAAAATGTATAAGTGAAGATGGAGAAGCTGTATCCTGGGTCTATGAGATAAAATATCTGGTCTTAGCATCAGATTCTTTTCTATATTATCAGAAACATATGGGTCTATCATGGAATGCTGAACATTCTGGTTTAACTAGTTAACTTCAGCTAGAGGGTAATGGCTTTTATAAGTTATGCAGAGAGCAGTGCCCCATATCCTCCCATGTAGATAGAGGACAGTTATCCCCACAATCTCTGTCACTTAATATAATAAACTCTGAGGTCATCATTACTTAGGCAAAAGGCAAGTATTTGATTTTTGCCCAAAAAAGTTATCTTGACTGATCTTTATTTGACAAACTCTACAAAAAGTACATGAATCTGAATTGAACAGTTGTGCTTTGAGAAGCCATGATATATATATATACATATATATATATATATATATATATATATATATATATATATACACACATATATATCTTAATAACTTATCTAATAAACGTTTTGGTATCTGGTCAGTTGTTCTATGATGATGTTAATGATGTCAAACCGTTGCATGATAACAATATTTTACTCTTAGTTCTAAACTATCAGGTATACGCTATACAAGTTCCACAAATTTTTTAGTAAAAAAGTGTCTTGTATTATAAGGTTTATTTCAAGTTTTTAATGAAGCACATCTTGTGTAATATATCAAAGCCCTAATGTAGTGTCTCTTCATTATGATATAATATTTCTTAGGATTTTTGCCTCTAAAAATAATTATAAATTATTGCAGAAGTCATTATACGGAATGTAAGTGTCATCTTATTACATCTACAAGCCTATAGAAGGATTTTTGCATTACATTCCTAAATGGATGAAGATAATTTTCGAAACACTGGCCTATAACCACTGTTGTCGAAAGTTCTAGTCATGTTACTTTATGTTATCTTAATATTCACATTTAAAAAAAAGTTCTGCATTTATTTATGTAATAGCTGTTGTATTTATTTTTAAATTGCTCAATGTATATGAATATGTGTATACAATGAGAATATTTTAGCTTGTTTATATGAAAATAAATTATTTCACTTTACTATGTTCAAGGTTAAAATCAGTTAAATGAATTTAAAATTTTTGTTTTCCTTTCTTTTTCATGAAAAAAATCAGCTGATTTTAATGTTATTGCAGTGTATACAAAAATTCAGCAATATCTGCCACAACTTCTGACAGAGGTATGAATATAGGTTACGGGCAAGGGTGCCAACAGGCAGTTACAAGGGGGGTATACTTGCAACCCCCCCCAAAACTGCCTGGCCAGGAGATTAATTTTCTTTTTATTAAAAAAAAATACGTTGTTTTTTTTTTTTTTAAGGGCATTCTTCTTTAAGAATGCCCTTTTCCATCCAGCCACACAGATGCTTCTGCTTCTGTGCAACCGATGGTTTATATCTTCATCTTCCCCGTCAGCGCGGAATTTGAATTCCAGAAGTTGTTTGGACTGCAGACGAAGGTACAAGTGAGAGGTAGGTGTGTGCATGTGTGTGTTTAAGTGTTTAAGAGGTGTGTTTGTGTGTGTGTGTGTGTGTGTGTGTGTGTGTGTGTGTGTGTGTGTGTGTGTGTGTGTGTGTGTAAGAAATAGGTAGGGGTGTGTATGCTTGTTTGTAAGAAGTAGGTAGGTAAAGGTAGGGGTGTATGTGTGTGTGTGTGCATGTGTATACAAAGTAGGTAGGTTTGTGTGGTGTGTGTTTGTAAGTGGGAGGTAGGGGTGTGTGTGTGTTTGTGTGTAAGTAAGAGGGGGGTAGGAGTGTGTGTAAGGGGGAGGGCCATACCTCGCAATTATCCATCATATTTTCGGTTTGTTTCTCATAAAATTGTGTTTTTTCTGGCAAATCATTGAGGACTGAAGTCAGAAAATAATGGTAGACATTTGAGTTTTAGGCTTCATATCCTCAGAAAATGCATACTAATGCAAACCTTGTTGTTCTATCCATCTTCTAAGGAGGTGGGGGATGTATGTGTGTGTCATACCTCTCAACTGTAAAGATTTCACTGAATGTCCAGATTTTTGCCTTACATTTTTGGTCTGTTCCTCATAAAAATTTTGTCTGTTTTTTTTTTTGACAAATCACTGGGATGAGCTAAGGATTAAAGTTACTAAATAATGACATGTATTTGAGTTTCAGACTTCACATCCTTTAGAAAATGCATTCTAACACAAATCCTGTTATTCTAGCAACTTTCAAAATGTGTCCCTAGTTTTGGGCCTTTGTCCCCAACATTATAACAGGTTTTGTCCAGATTTCTTGTGCTAAGAGATTGAGAGGTATGGTGTGTGTGTCTGTGTGTGTGTGTGTGTGTGTGTGTGTGTGTGTGTGTGTGTGTGTGTGTGTGTGTGTGTGTGTGTGTGTGTTTGTCTATGTATAAGAGGGAGGTAGCATACCCCTCAGCTGTCCAGGTTTTTGCAGAATGTCCAGATTTTTGCCCCATATTCCTCCTAAAAAGGATTAAAGTTGCTAAATAATAACAGATATTTGAGTTTTAGAAGTCATATCCTTTAGAAAAATATATACGTGTGTGTGTGTGTGTGTCTGTCTGTGTGTGTGTGTGTGTGTGTGTGTGTGTGTGTGTGTGTGTGTGTGTGTGTGTGTGTGTGTGTGTGCGCGCGCGCAAGTGAGTGAGTGAAATGCCCTAGTTTAGAGTTAGCAGGTGGAATTTATTTTCAAATGTATTTTCAAGGAATTGTGAGCTTCAAGGGAAGATAAGTTTACTGCTGGTCATGTTAAATCTGCTTAAAATGTGCAATTGTTTTGTTTAGCAAATGGCATCACTATTGTGGTATATAATTTTAAAGCAGTCTTAGTAGCACAGCAGGTAGCATGCTTGCATCTTGATGAAGAGGGCTGTAGGTTCTACTCCCACAACAGTAGATTTGTATTTTAAGGGGGGTGCTGCAGTCCTGAGTATGCCTTCCTTTGGATGAGATGCCTAGTAACTATGAACCTGTTTTTCAGCTTGCCACCCATGCCCTATTATACCAGCTTACCATTTTCTTAATGTAACATAGGCAATTTATTCTTCAAGGGTAGCAGGCAGTGAATTTGCAAGTGAAACACTGAAATATAAAGTTGTTTTCTAGCAACAACATCTTCATTAGTTTCGGATCTCTTTAATGTGGAATTATTTAGATGACTTTTACTTCTGCAGAGATTGTGCATATTGACTGATATTGGTGGATTGTATTGACAGAAGTTTGAGTGGCCTTTTATGGTTGAAATGTTTTGAATTGGGCAGTTTGTCATTATTGATTAATATGTTGTGTTTCATTGCTTGCCTGAAAAATGTTTAAAACTATAAATTTAAAACACACTCTGACAAGTGGTGCTGTATTATACAAGGGATATAATTCAATTATTATATATTATAATTAATACAGTCAGGAAGATGAATCAAAGAACTTTTGCATGGTCCTAAAAATGTGTGCAAGGGGCCTATGATCTGAAAACAGCCCAAAGGTAAACTTAACCCAACACTGGCCAAATGCATATTATTTGAATGTGGGTTTCAATGCCATTTCAGTCAATGTGAGTTTCAAAAGTAGAGAAGTTTTAATGCTAAGTATGTTTTCATTGTAAGACTATTGCTTTGTTTAGCAAATGTCTATCAGTGTTTGTGCTATAAAATTTGAATAAAAGTTGTAAATTAAATCCAAATATCTGTAGTCATTTTAGAAGCAAATCACAAAACAGTATGCAAACTGAGAGTTTTGAACAGTGTTTATGGACACTGGGGTGAAATAGCCAAGTGATGGGACACTGGAATGGCTGCGTGGGGGGGTTCTGCATGGGAGGACCCTGGGTTTGCACCCCCCTGCAAAAAATCCTGCAGGCTTCCCTGGTTACAGGAGTTTTGGCATGTATTCCTTGAGAACACTGCTACTGTTCAGAGACTACTGCTAATACTGCCATGTCTGGGTACCTTGATAGTCCTCAAAAGGCTCCCTGATGTTGTACCTTAGAACATGATCTCCATTAGTCCTCATGAGTCACATGTGCATGCAGTATTCTAAGTGCATCAGGCAACCATACGTTTCAAGGACAGCTATTCAGAGAACTGTGCTTCATACAATAAGACTTTCAGCAATCAGTTTATACATCATATGTGAGTCAGAACACTATTTGTGGTATTAAAAATATAAATCATTTACAGACAAGTGATATAATCTGAATTTTATCTCCGAAATTCCCCTCTAACAGTAAACCAAATCTATATATACATTGTTAATTACAAAAAGCAACTATCCAGCATATTTTCACATGGGTTTAATTTTGTCACGCTCACAATGTCAGTACTAATCATTCTTTATATTTATTTTTTCACTTGTTTTGTGTTTTAACTACAAGAACATATTTGAAATTTTGCATCACATAGTATGAAGTAACTCTTTTTATTAACTCTGAAATCAACGTATCTAAAAGCGATAATTCATATGTATTCTCTTTGCTTACCTGGCTGCCATTGATGACGTAGTCATGTTTCATTGAGTAGACCTTTGCAACAGAATAGGCAACTGCAAAGGCAACAATACTGATTGAAAATGCATCTGCAACAACTTCCTGGAAAATGTCAGGAGAAGGAGTCACTGGAGTCTGAAATCTGAGGAAAAGCTGAAGTTAGCTCATGTAAGGCCACATTACAGTGACATTTTCATCAGCATGTAGTGTGAATTGTACAGACTGCTTCCTCTAACTTTAATAATCAATTTCTGCTTGTTGTTTGTATAGAAAATACACCTGCCAAGCAGATAGCTGAATCAGAGTGACATGAGTAGATAGTAAATGTTAATGAACCCCATTGTGCAGTGATATCAAGACCTAACAGCACCCCAGTCACCCCATGTTCAACTAGTGGCCTGAAGACTGGTGGAGCTAGCCAGAGTGGGGTTAAGACTAGGTGACCAATTTCTTCTTATGCATCTGGTGCGGGGAGTGAGTTGCTTAGTCATACGGCAAGACTGTCGTCAAGGGGACGATCCAAATAGTTTGCTCTATACATGGATACCGAGAGAGCAAGATTCCTACTGATAGTGGTACAGAGTATACAATATGGTAGAGCCATGCAGCTGTTTAAAAATGAATATTCACATTAACCTCAGTATATGGGGTACTGCACCTTTCTTAATGGCCAATAGACAGGATAGAGGTGTATACAGCATTAGAGAAAAATCAATGTCCTACTTAAAACCTTCAACTTTTGACCAATCTCTGCCTTCTGCCCTATTGCCTAAATATTTGAAAAAATATCTGCAAACAGCTACTCAGATAACCAGCTATGTGCTCCTCTCAGACAGACAACATAGCTTCAGAAATGCCTTTAGGACAATTACAGCACTACTAAAAGCAACTGACACCATTTATTGCAACATTAACTATGACTTCATTACAGCTGGTACTTTTGTTGATATGATCAGGACCTTTGAAACTTTTAACCATAAACTCTTATTTACTAGGATGCACAAACTTAACTTTGATCAAACTGTCATGAAGTGGTTCAAAAGCTCTACCAAGGACAGGATATTCCAAGTCTATGTCAACAGTCAGCTATCTAACACTCGAACTGTAAATACAGGTGTCCCCCAAGGCTCTGTATTAAGACCATTACTCTTCTCTCCCTTTTCATTAATGATCTCCCTCATGACCTCCCTAAACTGGAACTAACCCTTTACATTGATAACATACTACTGCTTCATGCAAATGAGTTTCCCACAGCCTTTCAACCTAAATTGGAACATTATTAAGACTGAGTCGGTATACTAAACAAAAATAAAAAATATGCTGGTCTCCACCACGCAATAAAGTTCCTCACTTATCCAGCATTACCATCACAGATGCCCAAGGAAGTGTTATTCCATATGTCCCAGAGTACAAATACCTTGGCATGACCTTAGATCAGTCCCTTCACCACAAACTGATAACGTTACTAATAAAGTTCTCTCACAGCTGAAGCTTTGCTACACAATCTTCCATCTACTAAACCCTATTGCCCTCAAATCCATAGGCAAGAACATTCTTTTTCCAAAGATAGAATATGGTTTGCTATTACTCTCCTTCAATTCTGCCATAGTACAGAAAGATCACAAATAAATGAAAATAAAATTGCAAGATCTGCTCTACTGGCAGACTCCAAATCACATCACTGCAACCTACTGCAAGCTTGTAATCAGCTTCCAGTAGCACAAAGATCTACCAGATTTCCTGATTACAGGACAAGATCCTGAAAGAGGCTTATTGTCCCCCCTTGTCCCCCCCCTCAAAAAAACCTACCCTTCAGAGAACACGCTTATTGTTTGACAAGTAGCCAAGACAACATTTTATTGAGCCATCCCCTTTTCATAACAACAGAGAGCATCTCTTTTCTAGAACAAGGAAACTCCAATAAGCATTTCATAAACACTAACTCACTTTAAAATGCTAAGAGGGTGAATCAAGTGGTAGAATAAAAAAATCAGCCCACAAGGATGATACTAACTCTAAATTTATTAAAGTTAAACAAAGTCACTGAATGGTTAAAACGGGACATCATCGGTAGCAAACCAGAAAAGGCATTTCTCGTGTTTATAGCATTGATGATAAACTACATGACCAAAGGATTCACAATATTAAAGTTACATACAGCTAACAATCACATAAAAAGACAAAACCTTGTTAAACCACTTATGACAATTAGTAATTTAGAAACTTAGTCTGATGAGTCTAACATCACATGTTTACAATAATTAAAACCTATCAAATTAAATATGTTTAAAAACAGAGGTAAAAACTAGTATAAACATAAAAAAATGTTAAATATACAAAAATGTTATATATAAACATTTATTAATATCACCCACACTACTAATATTCATAAAATATAAATCACGTCTACCATAAATGAAGGGACATCTAGCTACTAATCAGTCTTAAGTTAAACACACTCATAATGGAGGAATATTCTGGTAGATGTTCAGCATTTGTAAGCAATTGTGTGTTTTTAATTCACAAAATTCCTGCAAGTCCTCTACGCCTCCCCCAGGATTAACAAAAATCTTTTTTAGTACTTGAAAATGAAATTGATAGTCTGGGTAACTTTCAATATGCCTATATAAGACATACTTCTCCTTAATATCACAGTCAAAATAATTTAAATTACTACAGTATATTAGACCACTAATAATGACCTCCTTCCTCTCCGTTATGAAGCTGCACTGCTTACATCTCTCACTTTTATATGTTCCTTTTCCTCTATTACTCAATTTTTGTTGACTATCATGAAGCATCTCCATCATTTTCTTAAAATTAACACCTTTCTTAAAAACAATATTAGGCTCCATCCCTACTTGATTAGTTAATTACTCACCCTAAACAGATGCCAGTTTTTATTAATAACATCTTTGATTAAAATGCTGTGTGAAAAAGGTCATAACCATAGATTGTCTAAAATTCTTTTTGTTGTTTGAGAAAGATTTAACAGTGTAAATACAATATGGGTTAAGTAACAAAGACTCACCCACAAAGGGAAATATAGGTGCCTTTACTTCTCTTATTAACCTTGTATTTCTAGTTATAGTAATAACTAATTAATTATTAATAAACTAATTAATTATTAACTAATTAATTATATTATTACATTAATTCTATTATTAAAAATTATTAACTTCTTCACTGTCAATATTGTACAATAGCGGCTCTGGGTAACCCAACGTTTTTAGTATACTGATCAAGGTGTCAATTTCATCTAAGAACTTTCTGTCTTCACATACCATTCTATCAAATCAGACCATTTGACCCTTGATCAATGCCTTTTTCTGATGATAAGGGTGACAACTCTCATAATGTAAAAGAGAGTTTGAATAAGTAGGCTTTTGATAATGGTCAAAATAAATCCAGTATTCACAATATCTTTAGTTAAGAAACATCCAGCTATCACAAATGACTATTAGAAATTTTATGAGTAAAACTTTAAAAAGATGTGATCTTATAAATGTAATCAAAAACTCATACAGTTTATCCAAACTATTTATCCCAAAAATGCAGATGTCGTCTAAGAAATGGGTATAGAATTTACAGCTTTGAACATATTCAGTGTCAAAAGCATGGAAACAGATTCAATAAACCCTACACTAAGTGAATACGATATGCATTCAAGAACATTCTTATCACATTTTTTGTGCTTTCTAGTCACTCAGAAAGATTACACTAAGTGTACATGTAGTCTACACCTTGTGGTAACCTTTATGAATCCCTGTCAATATTTAAAGCTGCAAGAATATCAGTAGGAAAACTAACATTAGGAGGAAGAAAGTGTGTGTTATGTCTGAGTTGTCTGTTCACTCAGAACAGTGTACACTTAGTGTAGGTGTTATTGAATCCAGGGAGTGATGTTTTTCCCATACAGCCATTAAAATGTTAGTGTACACAGAAGCGCAAGCTGCTCCCATAGCCACACAAACCCAATGATGACAATACTCCCCTTCAAAGTAAATGAAGTTGTTTTTTAGTATATCCTCTGTTAAAATGACCAACAGATTAAAGTCTTGGTTATCATACTTAGTAGATGTTATTAAAAAGTCCGTAAAATATTGTAGGCCCTCAGCATGTGGAGTTGATGAAAAAATATCTTTCACATCAATAGTAACAAAAATTAAATTGTCCTAATAAACACCCTTACCAATTAATTAAAAAAAATCACAAGAATAACTTATAACATAAGGTAGATCTTTGTTGTGTTCCTTTAACTTGCAATCTATAAACTTTGCTATGGTGCTGGTTTTAGAGCCACCCACATCAATTATCTTTCCCAGAGGGGTATCAATAGTCTTGTAGATTTGGTAAATCCCCAAAATTGATGGAATAAAAAGCTTCTTCACTGCCAAAAACTCAAATTCCTCCTTTTTTAGTAGTTCTTGCATCAATAAATCATGCAACAAGGAATTAATCCTGTAATAAACTATGTTCACTTCATTTTTGATACTTCATCATAGGTACCATCAATTAAAATGTCCATCACTTTTCCAACATAGTCAAAGTGATTTGTAACAACTAAACCCCCACCCCTGTCTGTTTTCATTAAACAAATGTCCCTATCGAAACAGATCACTTTCAACATATTACTTTCTTCTTGGTTCAAGTTGAACCATGATTTTTTAATACAGCTTCTGGCTGTAAAGTCTCTATTAAGAATATGTCAAATCTGATTCTCATTGTTTTTTTTTTCAAACAAAGCAACAACCAGATGTGGGAGTGGATTGAAAATGCTAGTTTTATAAAATTCCTTGTTATTAATATGGAAACTTTTTAAACCAAAGGGCTAAATTTAATTTTCTGGTAAAGAGTCTGAACTCAATAAGAGATTACTTAGAGAGGCTCTCCTAATAGGGATAAAAGCCTTACCCATTCAGAAAGATTAGCATAGCCTTCATTTACATGAACGTTACTATAATTATAAATCTTGAAATCTGTATGTTTATTATGAACAAACTCCAGGCAGCTCAATTCACATTCCAATTTACTGTCATCTTCCCTCTCTCCCTCTATCTTGTATATCCCCTTCTTCTCCCACTCTTGAAATCCCCTGTAAGATGTTGGGTCCTCCCATGCTTGAGATTTACCCTGTTGCACCATCCCTTTTGTTCAATAAATGCCCTAATCTCCTTAGGGATAGAGTGCCTAGAGGGGTAAAAGTGCCTTTTTTAGGCTTGGACCAGCTTTGTGGAATAAGCATACTCCTAAAATCAAGTCACAGAATTCTGTTTCAGGTTCAAGAAATCATTTTCTGAGCACCTCTTTGTTGAATGTTAATGCCTCAGGTACAATGGCTAAGAAAGCACCACTAGTTCATGAATTTAAAACAACCACGGCTACCAAGCTTGCTATTATAAATCTTTTGTTTAAATGTGTTGTCATATGTGCTTTTAACTATTCATCATTAAAAGTTAATGGTTTTCACTTGCTTTTTGTCTTAACTATACTACACTTATTCGGTGCATATAGTATACATTTTAAATGTCTTAAAACACAGCTTCTGAATAAGCCTTATATGAGTAAATATTTTATATACTCTCATCTTCTCTTTGCTTATACGTCAGACTTATCTAACCTTTTATTTGCTTCCATTTTATAATTACTGCAATGTAACATGGCCTCTGTGCCCAGATCATGCTTAAAAGGATCTTCAGACAAGTCTACCTACTTGGTTAACAAATAGTAAATAAATAAATTAATTAATTAAATTGATGACAAAAGGACTACTACACAACTTTTGCTACCACTGGTAGTAGGCTATGGCAGTCCAGCATGAGAAAATGAAAGAGACAGTAGGGCAGAAGTGTGGGCAGGATGTTCATATTAGTAAAGAACAAAGAAAGGCAATAAACTTTCAAAGTAATGAAGGAGACTATGTTCTTGTTCCCCATCATACCACGTACCACACTTTTTCTTACCTCATACCCACCATAATGAAAACCAATTCTATATAAAAGAAGATTATAAAAGTAACAAGTTTGGTAGCCTCATATATAGAAATACAGATGAGTGTTGTAGGAACAGAGATTGCAAATAGGATGGCACCATCAAGACCTCTTGGGTCATGCCAAAATCCCACCTCCCATGTAATGGTATTATTTCCCACATCCTGCTAATGCTTATAAAATAATACTAATTTGTGCAGCAGGTTTTCAGGGCAAGAAAAAGAGTAAGTAAAATTGCATTTAGCAGCACGTTATCATGCAGCATGCTGCAAGAAATGTAAATTCATAGTCGTAAGACCTGGTTTTCCAGGCTCTTGACCAAATATCAGATTTTGGAACATAACATCTCAGTAGTCAACATTTTAGGCCATGTTCATATAGGTTACAGTGCATATAAATAGTCTATTCTAATTATCATGTTATTTTATAATTAAAGCTAGTGATCTGACTACCACTATGCAATTACTAGTGATCTCTTTTAATATACAAATAAACAACAACATGAATTTACAGTGCTGCAAAAGCAGTTGTAAAAATAGCAAGTGCTTTATGTTTAGGTTATTTTATTTCTTTTGACCAAAATGAATGTGCCAGTGAGCAGAACCCTTGAAGGATCATTGCCTTTTTTTTTGTTGTTGTTTTTTTCTTTTCTTCTAGTATGAAGAACCACATTATTTATTTGTCCCATTGTCTGCCAGATAATTTTAAAGTATTTCACTATTTATCACATTAAACAATCAGATACTTTTGGCTTGTTGCCTGTCTGAGTAAAAATGTTTATAATATGGGTGCCACATTGCTCAAGGGAATATGGCACACTTTCATACCTATCATGACTCACTCTATAATGTAAAGAAACCAATGACAAAAATTAAATAAACAGTGATTGCATGTCTGGACGGCTATACAAATGCTTTGTTCTTTGTGGAGTTTATTATGTAAGCTTAGTATCTATTCTTTGCACATGCAGTTTAAAAAGCCTTGTAAGTATGTGTTCAAATGTTTACCTTAGATGGCTGAAATGCAATAATTTTATATGCTCCTAAGTCTTTGTTTATAAGTGTCGTGTATTATTATGTCACCAGGAAGTCTGCAAAATAACTAACCTGCAGAGACTTCGGCTTGCAATTCACTGCATTTTAGAATAGTCTCAAATAGGCAGTTCACTAGAAAATATTTTGTTTTTGCAACCAATACCTGGATAGTAATAAGATAACGTCCAGTTACCCGTGTGGATATCAATTATTAGCCATCAGCAACACAGGTTTCATTAATTTTACTGACAATGCCAAAGCTTAAATAGAACAAGTTATAATGAGGACATGTCTGTGACACCTGCTGAAATGCCTGACCTGAGTAATAAGATGATGACAGATTGCATTGCTTAGAGCTTAGAAGCAGTTGCATATTAAGTTACACTTGGAGTGCTGTGCAGCACACTGAAATAATTTTTATTTTTTATTGATTAAGAGTTTCCATGCTCCACTCTTGGATTCTTTTTATTTTTGACTGTGTGTGAGGTAACCTGTTTAATGTTAGCAAATTCAGTAAAGCAGAAGTATTACATACTTTGATAAATATTTGCTAAATATTGATATAGATAGCAAATATTTCTCACATTAAAAATAAATGTAATATAATGTGATATCACTCGGTATTCAAAACCTAACGAATGTCAAGCCATTTCAAGTTATTATGGTACGGGTGATGGTTAATGTTTCTTATTATACAATGACCCCCCCCATTAATATTCCAAAACATGCATGCTGATTGGTCAGCGTGCCCGTTGTAAATCCAACTTATACTATGGAAAAGGTCTGGTCGCCCGGACTTTTTCCATTAGTATAAGTCTTTACTTTTTTTGTGTTAGGCTGACAGCAAGAAGTTCTCCCATTCAATTATCGGCTGGAGTGCAGGGAGTGCCTTCTGTGTGGAGTCTGCATGTCCTCCCCGCGGTTGGGGGCATTTGAAAGACATGTGTAAATGGGCGTGCCTTCGTTGAAGGTTGAACGTCGAGCTGGCACCTCGGCATTCATCAAAATCTACTGCCAATCATTAGCAGACCGGAGTTCAGCTGTGGCGACTCCTAGCCGGGAAAAGCCGAAAGACAACAACAACATAAGTCTTTATTTTTTTGTGTTAGGCAACAACAGAGAATGGAAGAGCTCCGTTGCTGTAATCTTGCTATGTTAAATGAGTTTAACATAGTGAGATATCTTAAAAAAAAGCAACGGAGATCTTCCTTTCTCCGTTCCTTTTTTTAAAGCAGTCTCGTTTAACATAGCGAGACAGCTTTAAAAAAGGGAACGGAGATCTTCCTTTCTCCGTTGCTTTTTTTAAAGATATCTCGCTATGTTAAACTCATTTAACACAACAATACATCTTTAAAAAAGCAATGGAGATCTTCCTTTCTCCGTTGCTTCCTCTACACACAGCTCTAATGTACTGCATAAGCATACGCATGCACAGTACATCAGAACTGCTCCAGGATACTGGACAGCTGCGAAAGAGTAGCACGGAGGCATTATACAATGCCATTATTTATGAAAAGTAAGGTTTTTTTTCTTAAATAATGTCATTGTATAATAGCAATAACCCACTTCTGGGTGTGGGTAATGCTGGATTTACCCATGGTTGTCTTTGTTTGGCCACTCGGGCTTCGCCCTCATGACCAAACCACACCAACCATGGGAAAATCCAGCATTACCCACACCCAGGCATGGGTTATTGCTTAAATAACAAACACTATTATGGAATATGAGGAAAATAACAGATAAAAGTGACTGAGGTGGAAGTGATCTCTAGACTATTCAGAAAGACATTTTTTTTTTTTTTTGCTATAGGCTGCATCACTGAAAGCCTATGCACTATTAAGCTCTTTACTTTTTCTCACTGAATAACGCAGTGGCTACAGAAA
This sequence comes from Protopterus annectens, assembly GCF_019279795.1. Lineage (NCBI taxonomy): Eukaryota > Metazoa > Chordata > Ceratodontiformes > Protopteridae > Protopterus > Protopterus annectens. Next base: position 1,196,737,612 of record NC_056745.1, read on the forward strand.
TCATTACTAGCTACAAATATGTAAGAGTGAACAGATTTTTTTAATAGATCACATGCTAATATAGCTGAGGCAGAATTAAGTGCCATATGTGGAATGTGAACTCAGGCACTTTGGAATACCATTCCATTTAAATTACAATTGTGGCACTGAAACAACTGGAAGAATAAATGTCCCTAAGCATATTAAACTTTCTTATTGTCCAGCCTAGTGCCTGTACAAAATAATTGAGCATTATAATTTTGCCAGGGTGTGCTTTGGTGTGCATATTACAGAACACATTCAAACATAATGAAGAATGAATGCTTCAACAGAGACTTAACCCACTACCCTTTAAAACACGTTTCTGGTTATACCACTTCCCTGGACACTACATCAGTCTTTCACAATGTACTTTGTAATAGTCATTCAGATAATGATTACACTGAAAAAGATTAATGCATTTAGGAATGCAGAGCTTCTGTGGCACATCTGATAGTATAAGTAAAGCAGCTTGGCTAAAAGTCCCAGATGAGGGATTTAATTCTTTGACATTTCCATTTGTGTTTGTTCAGTAATATGTAGACTATGATGCTGTATTTCATAATGAATAATTATTTGTGAATCCCGTGGGTTGTACACTACAGAAGACTAGTATAGTTAGGTACATATAGCTTGCCTTTTGTTTGAATGGCACAAGTAGTATATATGGATGGGTATTTTGATGAGCCTGGGTTCAAGTCCCAACTAAGCCATTAAATTGCTTCTTTTCTATGTTTGTGTTTGGTCATATAGCTTTTTCTTGTATCCATTCCTTAATTCACATTTCAGTAATTGCAAAGTAAATACAGATGTGACATGGAACTGTTAAAGCATTAATCTATTTCTCAAAGGATGTTTCTTGAAGAATTTATGTAGAGCTTGCTACTCTATCACACACTTCACTCAGAGTACTTGTCACACATTATATTACATACATTAACGTTTCCTTTGCCCCACTGCTGTATAACGTATTCAGTACCTTGGATTCTCCCATTTTGGGTAATCATATTATATTTTCATACAGACTACATTAGCAACAAAAGGTCAGTACTGTATGATAGTGTCTGTGGTGCAACACAGTAACACTTGCCTTTGGTAGAGAAGGCTGTGGGTTCTATTGCCACACCAAGTGGATCCGTTGTTGACACTACAGTGCAGCATTAGGGGGTGCTGCTTTCTTGAGTGTGTCATCCTTTGGATAAGACGTTAAATGAGGCTCCATCTGCTTGAGTTGGTGATAGCCCAGGTAGATCTGAAAGATCTCACAGCACCTATCAAAAAGAGTAGAGGAAATTCCCCAATGCCCTGACTAAATTTCCCTCAGCTGTATAAATACAACCTCTGGTCTCCCCTGAAAAGAGGCTACTAGCCTAGTGAAACCAATCCATTCAACAAAGTATAAATAAATAAAAGTAATTCAAACGCCACAATCAATTCTATAACTTTATCCCTTTATTCCTGCAAAAAAGAACTAGAACAAGGTTGTAGTAAAGAAAATGCTGGTGGAAAACCATACCACTTCTAACATACACAGACAATTATTATACAGTGTTCCACTAGCTTGCACTGCATTTGAATTGTTTTTACTGCTGTTTTTAGCTACTTTTCTGTATAAAAAAAATCTAAGCCTGTTCCTATCTTTCCTGTAACTAGTGTAGTCCAGATTAAGATTTGCTGTATCCAGGACTGTATGTAAGCTTCTGAGCCCCCCCCCCCCCAAGCTTTCTGTGTTGGAGGGAAGCCTTCTAGCTTATCAGTGGGAGTGGTAAGCACTAGGTAACCTATCTACCACATAAGGAGTGGTTCTGGCCTAGAAATTGTAGTTATTGGCCTACACAGCACTCAACCTTCCTCATTACCTAGAGGAAAACAATTTTGGTACTTACGTTTCTCACTTGCTTAGAGAAAAACAGCTCTTGTACTCATTTTCTTCACTTGTCTAGAGGAAAATATTTTTTTATTCAGGCATGTCAAGGGTCAGCTCCCTGTGTTTTCTCCTGTCTATCTGATGAATCTGTAGAAATTGCCTCATGTACACAGCAAACCTCTCCTCCTACCACCCAACACTACAACCTGTGAGAGATGCACTTATCTAGCCAAACTGGAGGTAAAGCTCTCTCCAACAAAACTGAACTTGACAGTCAAGAGGAGAAGGTAAACACTTGCACCACATCACACTCATCACATAGTCTCACTAAATCTACACCACCAAAATCCACACAACGAAACACAAAAACATTTACAGAGGCTCTCAATAATAATCTGCTCAAGCAACAGAGACCTCCAAAGCAGAAATGCAAGCAACCTCTACCCTCCCAACACAACCCAAATGACACATAGCCCGCAGACTCAGTGTGCCACTCAACCACAGCCAATAAGGCAAAACAACGTACCCAACACACTAGTCATAGGTGACTCTATAGTCAGGCACACTGATGTCCCACTCACCAGGCTAAACAAGGCGAAGGTTACTGTCAGCTGCCTGTCGGGTGCCAGGATCTGCCCCATAACCCACGCACTCAGGTCACTCCACAACAAGTATAAATATGACTCTGTCATTGTCCATGTTGGGTGTGAACAACCTGAGATGTACCTCCCTGAACTACATGAAAAGAGACATGGAAGAGCTCTCCAATCTTGTAGCCCAGGCAGGTATGACCCTAGCCCTGGGTAGCATTCTGCCATCACCCAGATGGCAGTACAAGGACAAAATGATTGACTTCAACAATTGATTAAGCTTCTGGTGTCATTCTAAAGGGATCCAGTATCTGTCTGCCTGGGATGACATGGTCGACAGACCACAATGTTTTGCCAGAGATGGCCTGCATCTGTCACCCCTGGGATTCTGGATACTGGCTAAGGTTCTTGCCGCCCCTATAGTACCTTTTTTAGGCAAGGTTCAAATTACAAATTCACCACCATGACAGGAACAGGCAAGCAAAAACTAAGGGTGATGCTACTCAATGCTAGAAGTCTAAATCTCAAAATGCACTCACTCGAGGCACTCCTTAAAATGGAGAACATCGATATCTGTGCAGTGACTAAGACCTGGTTCAAGGCTCCAGAGAGCACCCCTGTACTACCAGGCTATAACTCATACCACACTTTTTGGCCATGTAACCTGGACCGGAACACCAAAGGCGGAGATGTGTCCATATTCATTAAGGATATCCACACCTCCAGGCTAGTTGCTCAGCATAATGCAGCCGAGGTTATCCAAGTGCAACTAACTCTGGGCAAAACTGCAATCCAAATTGTAGCTTGCTACAGATCCCCCACCATTCCCCAGGATTCCCACTCCTCTTTTCTTGATGTACTGGAAAATATTAGGGTTCAACCAAACACCCTAATAATGGGCGATTTCAACTACCCCACCATTAACTGGGAAAACTACTCATGTACCAACTCCTTCGCTCAACGCTTTCTGGAATTCATAAACTCCAATGCCCTAGATCAACTTATCCACACCCCCACCAGGGGCAACAATATCCCAGAGCTAGTCATTACCAACATGAGTGACCGGTGTTCCACACCTGAAGTCAATGCCTCATTGGTCCGATCCGACCATAAGCTAATTACCCTAGATATCCACATCCTGCCCCCACCCCCCATTAAGGAAACCATGGTAAAAAGTTTCTCCAAAGCCAACTTCATGCTTCTTAAGACAGAAGTGGTGAACTTCATGACACCCATGCAGATGAACAATACAGTTAAGACTACTGAATCCTACACAATTGCACTTTATAAGTACTTGCACAAGTGCATGGATCATGCTATCCCAAACAGAACCAAGATGCTATCCTCCAAAAAAAGGAAGCCAATCTGGTGGTCCCCTGCCATAAACAAACTGTACAACAGAAGGAAGAAACTGTTGCAAAAGTGAGCAAAATTCCATTAGTGGAGGAGTTCCCTGGTCAGCCTTAGTAAGAAGCTGCGATCCCTGATAAAATCCTGCAAAGCTAGTTACGAAAACAAAATCGCCACTGATTCTAAAGACAACCACAAAGCATTCTATAGCTATGTCAAGAATCTCAATGGCAACACTCAGATCTGCTCTGAGTTACAGCACAATGGCACTAAATATACAGACCCAACTGATATTGCCAACATCCTGGCAGATAGGTTCAGTGCTAACTTTACCCCCTTCTCACCCCCTAAAGACCCCATCTATATACCAGAAGAATGCAAAGTTCCTGTAATCACGGCTGCACAGGTAAAAACCACACTCTCCAAAGCTAAGAACACAGCATCCATAGGACCAGACAACATTCCAGATTGCGTTCTACACCAACTACAGAACGCACTGGCACCCCCCCTAAGTACCATGTTCAGTCATAGCCTCACCTCAGGCTTTGTGTCCACTGAATGGCGCACAGTGACGGTTATCCCACTCCACAAGGGGGGAGCCACCACTGACCCCGGCAACTACCGCCCCATTAGCCTGACGAGCCTGGTCTGCAAGGCCATGGAACGTATCATCATGGAACTTATAAACAAAGACATTGGAAATCTCCAAACTCTGGACCCCACCCAGTTCGGGTTTGTAAAAGGCAGATCATGTCTCCTAAACCTGACAGACTTCTTTGAAGCAGTCACCAAAGCTGTAGATGAGGGTAAGGTGGTTCACACAGCCTATCTAGATCTTGCCGAGACATTCATGCTGGAATTATAGATAAACTCAGTAAACTAGGTATAAATCCCTATGTCACAAGATGGGTTGCCAACTGGCTCACTGACAGAACCCACACTGTGAAAGTAGCAGACTCCAAATTCGACTTCAGACCAGTGGCAAGTGGAGTACCACAGGGTTCAGTCCTGGGTCCTCTCCTGTTTGGTATCTACTTCTCTGAAGTACAGGCTAACACAGAAGGTGTTTGGCTAATGAAGTTCGCAGATGACTGCAAACTAGGAGCCATAATCAAAACTCCTAATGATGTGGGCATCCTACAAAAGGGCCTCACTGAGACAAATGCCTGGTGTCAAAGCCATGGCATCAAGCTCAATGCCAAAAAGTGCATTGTCATCCCCTTTGGTAAAAACTCTGTACCCATGAACTACAACATAGGTGGTAGTATACTTAACACTGAAAGTGTGATAAGAGACCTTGGGACACAGGTGGACACTAGTCTCTCCTTTGATAATCACATCGCCACAGTAGTCAGGAAATCCTTCTACGTGGCACACCTCATCACAAAAGGTTTCTCGTCCAGAAAAAAAGAGGTCATTGTTCCCCTCTACTCATCACTCATTAGACCCATTATAGAGTACAATGCCCCTTTTGGTATGTACCTCACAAGACATCTACAACAACTGGAAAAGCCGAAGAAATACCTCACAAAGAGGATTACTGGCCTCAAACAGATGCCCTATGCAGACCGTCTCAAAAAACTCCAACTTTACTCCATCGCATATCGCCTACTCAGAGGTGATCTCTGCCTAACATACAAAGCTATGTCAAACCCAGAGCTGTTGGACATGCTCCACTTAAAGAAATCCCAATCTCTCCAAGCTACATACTCTAGGGACCTAAACCTTGTCATCTCAATAAGTAGAACATGCCAGAGGGATAGATTCCTGTCCCAGAGACTTCCCATACTCTGGAATAAACTGCCTATCTATATCAAACAAAGCTCCTCATTAGCACTCTTCAAGAAAAATCTTGATGATTGTATGGGAAATAGGAAATTCACCCCGGGGATCACTTCTGTGGCTCTGCTCGACAGTGGCACAGGAAAATTATTTTCTTGGGTGGCAAAAGCCAGGGTACCTTTTTGGCTGAGCTTGTATAGACCCTAGGGCCGATAGCCTAGTACCTACCTATGAACCTATGAACCTACACAGGCCAGTGTGAAAGTCATGTGGGTCTCCCTCCCATTTCCCACCTAACTAATCACTCCAATGGCAGCAGCTGCTTTATGCTGCAGTCTATGAGAGAGCTTGTCTCTATACAAGTGTATGATAAAGCATCTAACTGCAAATGCATCAGAAGCCCTTAAATCACAAAATATACATTGACCCTTGAGATCATTGAGGTAAACATTTTTGCAAGAGGTAAGCCCTCCTGCATCCTCACACCTCCATAATTACCCTTAGCCTGTACTTCAGAGACCTCTGCATTAAGATACACAGAATAACCCTAAAGACATTTGGAAATTGTGCCATTGTTTTGTGCCAGGTCATTACCCTGACAGTTGAGTCATGGCTGAAAAAAAAGCATATTGGCAGTCCAACACAGAGCAGCAAGACCCTTCAGCTGGCAGTGACCAGCACCCTCCCTGCAAGTATAATCATTTTCAGTGCAGCAATAACCATCCCCCCCCCCAGCCTGGTAGTGAATCTTCTCAATTTTGCAATTTGCCAGTGATCAGTCTGAAACACCGTACACCTCACAGTTCAGCAAGATACCTGTCTGTGTCTATGTCTTAACCAACTTATCCTGGCAATACTCACTGGGTGATTCCTTGCATCACCAGACTTGACAGTAGCTGGCCTGCCCCAAATTATTAATTTATTTATTTATTGACATTTGTTTACCAGGAAAGTCATACTGGGTACAGATGCCCTTTTTTAGTGTAGGCCCAAGGAGAAAAGCTCCAAACGATCAATATTTACAATAACAAATTTGATAATGAAGTTTCAGTGAATACATAGCATAGCAGTAGGTATAATAAAATTTGCACTGATGTTCATAAACATTAATAAATAAGCATTGTATTGAGAATTTACAGATAGAAGACTGGTATATAAGATAAGTCGGAGTAACTGAAGAACTACATTAGACTGAGGTATCAGAGGGGATAAACAAGTTTAAGGGTTAATGGAGAAATAGCAGCAGACTGGTAATTTAGTTGTGCTAAATTAGAAGTAGGTATAGTAGTTATTCACCATTCAAGCCTATAGTGCCTTTTTTGTATACCTTCTGTTCACACCCATATAGCGCCATATGGCATCCAGACCTTTTTTGGTCTAGCTTCTTTAACTAAGTGATGTACCAGCTAATAATAATTATCCAGAAATGTGATCAGTTAGCCATTCGACTACCAGGACTACCAGGATTCCAAAAAAATGTAAAGATAAAGACAGAGACTGGCTGCCGAGGTCCAAAACTGCCGACAACGCTTCTCCTAAGCCAGTCGCCAGTTCGCCGTTACTCAGTGAGGCACTTTCGCAGCCCCTGATAACTGCTACTTCTGATTTGCAGGTCTCTACTGAGACCCATTCGGAGTCCGGTATGCCACGAGATGCTTCAACTATGGAACCCGCGGATGTCTCTACCTTGGATGGGTCCGGAGCCACTGTGTAGGCACCAACTTCTGAGGGTGTATTCAGGCCTACGAACTTGCATATTAAACCGATCCCTCCTTCTTCTCTTAGGTCTAAAACTCGAACCATGCCTAAAAAACCGACGCCCAGGCCACATGCTCAGGCCTCTATGCCTAAAAAACAAATGATAAGAATGGCTAAAGATCTAATAGCTCTAATCAGGGGTAGCCAACCCCCCTTTCTAAGAGGCCTAGGACTGAAATGGTTTATGAATCTTCTGACCAGGATTCTATTTTTTCTGATTCTTCTGATGATATGGATTTGTCCTTATCTACTTATGAGGATTCTGATGCAGAGGACTCCATTCCATCTGCTTCCCCTCCAGATGATTTTTCTTTTGGGGAAACCTTACATACTCTAAGGGAGCATTTCCACTGAGAAAGCCAGGATTTTTCTGATTCAAAAAAGAGGCTTAGGGATTTCTTACTCCTACCTCAGCATAGGCCTTTAGCTATTCCTCCTGTAGTAGACATTATTGATGATGCTTTTAAAGAATCTAGTTTAGCTCCTGATTCCTTGCCTCCTGCACCCAGAAAACAAGACAGATACTACAGGGTCCCTAAATCACACAAGTTCCTTTTCAAAAATCCTATTGGAGATCCAGAGTCTATTTCGCAGGAGCCCAAGGGCATTAAGGCTTCTACTGCTAAAAATCCTACCCCTTCTGATAGAGACTCCAGGGTGCTGGATAGATGGGGTAAGAAGGCTTACACTTCTGCAACCTTGGCCATTAAGGCTTTAAACTGCCAGTTTCATATGTTAAAGTATCAGCAACATGTTATTGGATTGCATAAACAGAAAATGATGTTGATTCCTGACTATGTGGAAAATAAAGAATTACAGGATTTGATGCATTCTGCTCAACAAGTTTGAAAACATACTTTGCAATGCGGTTTTGATTCATTAGAGGCCTCTTGCCGGGCCTCTGTTACTGTGTCTGTGCTCAAAAGGCATGCTTGGCTTAAGGAGCAATCTTTGCCTGATCAGGTTAAAGCTAAATTGTTGGATGGTCTCTTAAATCAGGACCGCCTGTTTGTCAACAAGGCTGAGGAAGTTCTTAAAAAGATGGAAGATAAAGCTAAATCTATGCAAACTGTTAAAGATTTCTTACAAGTTCAGCCTCCTAGATTTAGTAGGCACTGGCCCTCTAAGAATTGGTCCTTTCCAGCCCCTTCCAGGTCTTCTCAAGCCAAACCCAGACACAGCAAAAACCCCAGGTTTCAATCCTAGGGGACACACAGGACTAAGCAGTGGGGGGCCTCCACTTCCAAATCTGGGAGTAATAAAACTCCCCCCTATGGTAAACTGTCTCAATGGCTTCCTTTTAAAATTTCCAAGCACTTATCAACTGACTGCCCCTTTGGGGGGAAAGATTGCTCTTCATGCAAAGAACTGGGAACTCATTACCCAGAACAAATGGGTTTTAAATATAGTTTCCCAGAGATACAGATTTCACTTCCACACATTGCCAACACCAAGTGGGTGGCTGGACCTACCCCCAATCAGTGGACAGAGGCCCCAAAACAAGTACTTTCTCTCTTAAGCATGGGGGCTATTCAACTGGTACCAGAAGAGGAAAAGGGACAAGGTTTCTACTCGAGACTTTTCCTGGTACCCAGAAAAGACAATTCATGACGTCCTATCCTGGACCTGTCTACTCTAAACACCTTTTTGGAGATTCCAAAATTCAAGATACTGACTCTTCACCAGTTACTTCCTATGCTAGGCAAGGATGCCTGGTTGGCAACACTAGATGCATACCTGCACATCCCAATCAGGGAATCTTGCAGAAGATACCTATGCTTCAAAGCAGGCTATACGCACTATCAATTCTCTGCACTGCCCTTTGGCTTATCTACTGCACCCAGGGTATTCACAAAGTGCCTAGCTTCAGTTATTGCATTTTGCAGGCAAAGAAATATTCAAATATATCCATACCTGGACAATTGTCTAATTCAGGCAGAAAGACAGGACATACTTTTGAATCATCTGGCCTTTGTACAAAGGGTTCTAACTTGTCTGGGGTACACCATGAATGAAAAGAAATCACACGTGGTACCCTGTCAACAAATTATATTCCTGAGAGCAAGCTTGAATACAACTTCCCAGATGGCTTACCTCACGCCAGAGAAACAAACTCATTTGACAACCTACTTCAAACAAGTGGCCACAAAAACCCTGCTATCTGCAAGACAAATACTGCAAGTCTTGGGGTTCATGGCCTCCTGCATTCTTCTAATTCTATATGCAAGACTGCATATGAGGAAACTACAGTGGTATCTAAAAAGCCTATGGTGTCAACATTCTCAGGATCTAGAAGCAATGATTCCTATCATACCTTGCCTACGCCTAGAGTTCCTTTGGTGGGCAGAGGCCTACCACCAAAACAAGGGACTACCTTTCACACCACTCCCTGCCACCCAAGACACATCAGACTATGCATGGGGGGCTCACCTGGCAGGGAAGTGCATTCATGCCAAATGGAACCCAAGTCAAATGCACCTGCATATCAATCAAAAAGAAATGTTAGCTGTACAGAATTCTCTGACAGTCTTCAAGGACCACATTCTTCCAGGGCAACTAATGGTAAAGACAGACAACACCAATGTTATGTGGTACATAAACAAGCAGAGGGGTACACATTCTTACCCCCTCTGCAGACTAGCCATGGCATTGTGGAACACAGCCTCGAGCTACCAAGTGCACCTACAAGCTCAGTTCCTGCCAGGAAGGTTAAATACACTGGCAGACGGACTAAGCAGAAACCTCATGGACCCACACGAGTAGAAACAGGAACCAAGGATCTTCAACATGTTGACAAGCAAATGGGGGAGCCCAGATATAGACCTGTTTGCCTCTCCCCAGGACTACCAGTTGGACATATTTTGCACAAGGACTCCCCACAAACAAGCCTGGAAAGTGGATGCTCTGTCCTTCAGCTGGAAAAACCTATCAGTCTATGCCTTCCCCCCTCTGCCTCTGCTCTCCAAAGTACTACTAAAAACCAAACGGGACAAACCAAGAATGATTGTGATTGCTCCAGACTGGCCATGCCTACACTGATACCCCCTCCTACACAGTGTGTCATGGTTATCCCCATGGCACCTGCCTCAGACTCCTTCCCTGTTGTCTCGGCAGAAGAACCAGATTCTGCACCCTCAGCTTCTAACACTGAACCTTGCAAACACAGAAAAAAGTCCAAGCGACACTGGTGACCACACTCTATTTAATAAATTTAAGTGCTTTTCGTCTGCTACAAAGCAGACTTCATCAGAATACTTTGCAACCTGGCTAATTACATAATCTCTCCTTTACCATCCCTCAGTAAACCTGTGATGGATATCATTTTAGAAGCAGGGAGGCCTAGCACTAGAAAATACTATGCCAAAAAATGGAAAAGATTCTGTGCCTGGAACCAGTCTCAAGGGATGAGCACAGCAGCACCCAATTTACCTCAGATTTTACAATACTTAACTGAGATGCTTCACAAAGGCCTGTCTTTTTCCATCATTAAAATCCGCGCCTCAGCCATTTCAGCTCATTATAACACAGAACCCCCCTCTTCTCTCATCCACTGCTCACGCAGTTCCTCAGATGGGCCAAAAATTTGAGACCACCCAGGAGAGCTCCAACCCCAGCCTGGGATCTTAATTTTGTTTTGGAGAAACTCACTCTACCTCCTTTTGAGCCAGCTGCTACTGCAGACTTAAAATTTCTTTCTTGGAAAACAGCTTTCCTTTTAGCAATCACTTCAGCTAGAAGGGTATCTGAATTACAGGCCCTTATGGCAGTAGAGCCTTTCATCATCTTTCATGCGGACAGGGTGTCCCTCAGAACTAATCCATCCTTCATGCCCATGGTGGTATCCAGTGTGGGTCTTAATCAGTCCATTCATTTGCCAGCCTTCTTTCCCAATCCACAGAACAAAGGGGAACGGATACTGCATTCCTTAGATGTACACAGATAACTCAGATTCTACTTGGACAGGACTAAACCTCAAAGGAAATCTGAACAACTGCTGGTAGCATTTGCTGCAGAGGGCAGAGGGGAAGGCTATTTCAAAGCTAACCATTTCTAAATAGATAGGCCATTGCATTCATTTCTGCTATAAGCACCATGGAAAACCTATCTCCCAGGGGATAAAACCTCACTCCACCAGGGCTGCATCTACCTCTACAGCCTTCCTCAGAGGTGATCCTACCAGGGACATCCTAGAAGCTGCTACCTGGAGTTCTGTACATACTTTCAGCAAGCATTATCATTTGCCAATTTTCTCTAAATCCAGAGCTGGCTTTGCCACTGAAGTCTTACAGGGCCTTATAGCAGGTCCTAATACTATCTAAATTCCTCCTCCCAACCATAGCTTTGGGAATCTACCCAAATGAAATTACTGCAACAGTGAAACATGAAGAACATAGTACAGTTGTGTACACTTACTGTAAATGTAGATGTTCGAGTGTATTCACTATTGCAGTCCTGGTTACCCTCCCTCCAGCCCCCTAACCTCCTTTGGCTATACCTCTACTTTCCTTTACTATGCTTAAAAGCCTTTTTGGTGTATTTGCTTTTTTGTTGGAGGTATATCATTGTACTTTTATATTTAATTGCTCCCCATTAGGGGAGCACCTGTCATCTGGGGCAAGAAAAACTGATGTAATGGCGTCGGCTGCATGTTTTATACTCCTGACGACCTGACGTCATGGAAGAAGGGACAGCAACCAACGCAGGACCCAAGACTTTGTTAATCAGGCTGACTGAGGGCTACCTGCAAGCAGATACCCCAAATGTAATGACTGCAACAGTGAATACACTCGAACATCTACATTTATGGTAAGTGTACACAACTGTACTTTACTGATAAAATTGCTATTTTTACACTTTTGATACCTTTTATTTTTCACAAAATATTTACATTTGTTTATCTTATGTTTTTTCAGAAAATGCTCTGGAATGCAAGATGTGTATAGGCTGCTAGAGGTGTGGTATTCCATACCACATATGGGTCAATGAGTTATGTACTACAATAAAGTGAAGTATTAGAAGGGAATAAACAGGTTAAGTGATTTAGTGCTTCAAAGGGAGATATAAAAAGGTAAATGAAATATATTAGGAGAAGCTATGTCCCAGATGGAGCAGGGACAAATCCAGAAGGCAGAGAGGAAGTCTTTTAGTAATGCTTTGAAAAGATGAAGGTGTGAGATAGACCTGACTGATATAGGAATTTTATTCCAAGTTCTCGCTATATTATTGGAACAGAGACTGAGCTCAGCTGGCCTTTGTGGTTTGTAGATGGTAAACAGTTGCTTATCATTTAAATGAAGGGGACAGTTTGATAGACAATACTGGAGTATGGTGATAACTGCTGGGCAGGCAAATGGAGTGCAGATGATTTTGTGGATTACTAAGTTGGGTATAAGATAGGTGGTGAGGAAGTTCGAGTCAGTTAAGTGTTTTTAGTGCTATCCAGTGGTGAGTCTGGCAAGTTTTTTTGCAAGCAAGTCTGGGAGCTTTGTTGTAGCACTGTTCAAGTTTAGACCTAAGTGAGGCTTGTAGGTTGGTCATGATAGGGCCTCCATATAGGAGAGAGGATAAGAGGTAAGTGGTAGCTAGAGTTACCTTGGCAGCATTTGTAAGGAATTTATTTACTCTATGAAGGATGCCTAGGTTTTTTTTATGCTGTTGTGGATATGTAAATAAAATTAAGATTGTCATCGATTGTCATGCTAAGTAGTTTTGTATGTGAGGTAACTTCAATCACGATATTACTTAAGGAATGGTTTATTCCCTACATCAGCTAAAACAAGTATGTTGCCTTTTAAAGTATATGTCTGCCACTTCCCCAGATCTAGACGCTGCCTCTCAATACTTACTGCATATACCAACCTTGGTACACTGCCCCAGCCACCCTGTCTGCCCTCATAGTGTAAATAAGGTGCATAACATGTAGAGAAATTCAGACTCATGGCTCATACCTCATTCTTAATGTGCTATGGAGCCTATCAGCAGACCACGTCCAAGATGCACTGCAGTGCTACCAAATGTTACATCCCCTACCCCATGGGTAGCTTACTACTATCCCTTTATATTTTTCTTTCAACATTGCGAACTGTCAGTATGTAATCCCCTGTAATTGTGAAAACCTATGCTCCCATATCCCAACTTTAGTGGTTAAATAGGATGAAATGACAGCGGTTAACATATCCTGACAAAAAAGTAATATCTGGACATCTGCTGTGCTTTAGTAGATAAAAGTGATAATTATCACATCCTGTAGTATGTCTGTGATCCCACAGACTGTAAACAGCTTCATCACAATGTTGTTATAAAACAAAACTCTAGGAAATGCTCATTCTGTACTACAAAAATAATTACTGCAGTTTCATCTGCAACTCCTTGGTATTCCCAAAGTATGCTATGAATACAATCCCACTGTGAATTACTAAGGGCAATTTAAAGGCTAAAGAGCAAAGAAAGATTCCTAGGAATGTAGATATATATGAAATGGATGGTTTACTTGTACCTACTCCTGTTTTGTGTGTGCTTGTTTGTCTTTCCTAGCTGAATAAAAGGTTCACAACTCACTTGAATACTCCATGTAATTCCCTGACATTTTTAAGAAAAACATTAGTAAAGTCATCAGTTAAGTTCTTATGTCAAGTTTGACATCCTACATAGTAACACTGATAACTTATTATCAGAATTACATAAGGATCTATATGATCAGAATCTAGATTAGACAACAGTGGCTGTTAGCAACTTAAATAGAAGAAAACAATATGTGACAGGTTATAGTCATTTCAGACATTTCGTCTAGAAATTCCATATACCACATTTAAGTCTTTCTTTTGTTTTCATTTGTTTTTCAAAGTCATTTAACTTCTAACTATGCCATTCCTATAGACGTAGGACTGTTGTGTCATTGGTGACCTGGGTTCAGGAATGAGTCCAAATCAAAGCAAGAGCTGATTTGGGTGGATGCACAGTAGGAGCAGCTGTTGGATTGCTTCTATATCTTTCTACTTTTTAATGTTTTAAGATTCTGTGGAAAGAAAAAAATGCAGTGCTGATGTAGGACACTGTGGAATATAGGGAATGCAGTGCTGCTGTAGGACACTCTGTGGAACACTCTGTGGAATATAAGGAATGCAGTGCTGATGTAGGACACTCTGTGGAATATAAGGAATGCAGTGCTGATGTAGGGGACTCTGTGGAAAATAGGGACTGCAGTGCTGATGAGGTAGGGACCTCTGCGGAATAATGGGAATGCAGCGCTGTTGAGATAGGGGTATCTGTAGAATACAGAGAATGCAGTGCTGATGAGGTAGAGGACTCTGCGGAATAATGGGAATGCAGCGCTGTTGAGATAGGGGTATCTGTAGAATACAGAGAATGCAGTGCTGATGAGGTAGAGGACTTGTTGAGATAGGGGTATCTGTAGAATACAGAGAATGCAGTGCTGATGAGGTCTGTTGAGATAGGGGTATCTGTAGAATACAGAGAATGCAGTGCTGATGAGGTAGGGAATAATGGGAATGCAGCTGTTGAGATAGGGGTGTAGAATACAGAGAATGCAGTGCTGATGAGGTGAATAATGGGAATGCAGCTGTTGAGATAGAATACAGAGAATGCAGTGCTGATGAGGTAGAATAATGGGGAGAATGCAGTGCTGATGAGGTAGAGGACTCTGCGGAATAATGGGAATGCAGCGCTGTTGAGATAGGGGTATCTGTAGAATACAGAGAATGCAGTGCTGATGAGGGACTAATAATGGGAATGCAGCGCTGTTGAGATAGGGGTATCTGTAGAATACAGAGAATGCAGTGCTGATGAGGTAGAGGACTCTGCGGAATAATGGGAATGCAGTGCTGTTGAGATAGGAGTATCCGTAGAATATAGAGAGTACAGTGCTGATGAAGTAGGGGACTCTGCAGAATATAGGGAATGCACTGCTGATTATTTAGGGGAGTTTATGGAATATAGGGAATAGGGAATGCAGGGGACAGTGGAATGTAGTACTGATGTAAGAAAATCTGTGGAATGCACTATATGAATTTCTAATGACACAAATATGTATAATTCAGGGAATGCAGTGCTGATGATGTAGGTAATTCCATGAAATGCAGTGCCAATGAGGGCAGGAAATCTATAGTATTCTGTGGAATACAGGAAATATGTTGATAATGATGTAGAGGATTCTGTGGAATGCAGGAAATGTAGTGATAATGATTTGAGGAATTTTGTGGAATGCTGGGAACACAATGATGATGATTTAGGGAATTATATATATATTACAGGAAATGCAGTGTTGTTTGATGGAGGGAATGCAGTGGGTAGCAGGGACTGCAGTGTTGCTTTAGGTGATTCTGATGATTACAGGGAATGTGGTGTTTTATGTAGGGGGTTCTGTGGAATGCAGAGTGCAGTGCTGATGAGTAAGGGGATTCTGTGAAATACAGGGACTACGGTACTTAGGACTTAAGGAATTCTGTAGAAAGCAAAGAATGGAGTACTGATGATTTAGTGAATTCTGCTAAATGCAGGGAATACAGTGGTGATGTTAAAAAATACTACAATCTTGATGTGTGTATTTTTAAGGCACTGCTGTGGGAAATGCTGTCATTAATCTGAGGGTACATCTGCATTCAACCTCATTTACCACATCATTTCACTGAATTAAATTTTTAACTTCCATGGGCCACATCTACGTTCATCAGGTATTTGCTCTAAAACCACTAAAACCATAAACATACATTTTTTGTGTACCCCGCAAACTTGACTGTGTTTAAACAGGGCATTGTTCTCATTGTCCTTTTTATATGATACAAATGTTCATTAAAAAACAGCAAGGTTGTACTGCCTTTAAACATCATTTTCTAGGACACCCTGATATTTTTTTAAACATTTTTAGTGAAATAATATCATTTTTAGCAATGATTTTTATTACTGTACTAATTAAGTAGTTTAGAGTGTTTTAATAGTATTCATGTACTTGGAGAATTTCAGCAACAGGTTGTGATTCAGCATTTTTATAATGCATTTATTTAATACTTGCTTTTGAATGGTTTGAATGCTATTGGTTGATTTTGACATGTGATTAGAATTTTGTGAGTATAAAATCATGTGATGGGAAGTATTTGGTAGTTCTTATGATGTCCTAAGAGATGAAAGTGCTGAACTACCATATTGTGTGTTAATAAAAATGTAAAATATTTCTTGAGGGGTCAAACATTTAATTCCTGTGGAATTCCTTGTGGTCTGTTGTTCTTGGAGGTAGATGGTGATGCAGTCCAGTAATGCCCACCCACCTACTAACTGCAGTCTCACCTTCTTTGTCATGACTCTGGTCTCATAACTGGAGACACATTCTTAGCACATACACATTCCAATCCCCTCCCTGTGAAGGAGGCGAGCAGTCTTTGCCTTATCATTCATGTTTCATCCACCATTTGTGCCCCTAGTACCCGGGTGACTAACTGAGCCAGGAGTATCTGGGTCACAGTCATCATGATTTATTCATCTGTGTCATGGAGTCAACTGCAAATTATAACTAGAATATGTCAGGCTATAGGTGCTTGATGTCTGACTTTCCACGTTTTCTTTTTATCTGCACACACTAATACAGAGGATTAAGGTCAGGGATCCAGTCATAACAGAGTTGTTTAGTGTTTGAGATATGGATGCCAAGAACATTATTTTGTAGTTGGAGTGACATGAAGTGAAGTTTGAGAAATGCATTTTATTATCAGGATCTATAGGAATGCATTGCCTTCTCATACTTATGGAGAACAAAGTATGTCTAGTTCTATCTTTTCTATGTAGAGGGACCTTTATGAGACCAACAGTGGACACACTGGTTATTTCACAGGTCAAAAAATACAGTGCAGGCTCGGCAGACATCATTATTGACAGCCACTGAGGGGGTTTCTGCAGGCCAGCATCTATCCTGACATAGCCTATCTATTCTATGTAGAGGGACCTTTATGAGAACAACAGTGGACACACTGGTTATTTCACAGGTCAAAAAATGTACAGTTCAGCCGCGGCAGACATCATTATTGACAGTCACTGAGGGGGTTTCTGCAGGTCAGCATCCATCCTGCCACAGTCTAATGAGTACTACTGCCTCCTATTGCTAGGAGCACTGACTCAGGTGTTTGTGTACACGCCTCATTTCCTGAATACAGCTCCCAATGCCTGGTGAGGGCACATTCCAGCTCTTGTACTAACTTCCCCAAAACACCTAGTCTCTTCTGGACCTCAGTGTCCACTCAATGTCAACTGGTTAGCAAGCTTGCATCTGACCAAGTTGCTTCGCTCCCCAAGACAGATCAACCAATATCACCCACTCACTCTTACTCTTCTTTTTCAGTTCTGCAGCTCATGAGAGTCACTAGTCAATCCCAGGTTGTTGGAGGTGCAGTCTGGGATTTATCCATCTGTGTCACAGAAATTAATTTAAATTAATGGGGAAAGATAAAGTTAAAATATTTATTTATAATCTGTCCATTCAGTTCTTCTTAATGACTGCCTTGTATCTTTATACCTACTGTAATCAAGGTAATATTCTTCTTCTGGAATGACACTACACTCTGTTTTTTGTTACCCTTCTTTATTTCATTGTATATGGATTACTGTTTCACAGTTCAGTGACCACAAAATCTCATCATCTACAAGATTTTTTTTTTTTGTAACAAAAGTAAATTATAATTTTGGATGATGGAAATTCCACAGTTTCATTCAATGTGCCAATAACATGCACACACACACACACACACACACACACACACACACACACACACACACACACACACACACACACACACACACACACACACACACATGCACACACGCACACGCATGCACATGCACGCACACACACACACACACACACACACACACACACACACACACACACACACACACACACACACACACACACACACACACACACACACACACACTGCTAAGACAGCACTTGTGCCTAACCAAATGCATACCATTATATGGCCCTACACTGAAATATCACCCATCGAAATATTAAGTGCTGACAAGCCAAAAAAATTAAACAAACCCCTGGGAAAAGAATAAACCTCGAAGATTATTCTTCTCCTTTACTTTTTTCAGGCAACCCCTCTCACACACCCCAAGCCTATATATACCAACTGTGATGTTGCTATACCTCAGAGAAATGGGAATATTCCAGGAAATGGCCATCTCGAACCTAGTATATCTAAGTCAGCTTTTTGGCCATTCAGTCATACACTTAATAACCATCAGCAGCCACTGTTTGCAACTAGTGTTATGGAAACATCTGCATTTCAGTACATTTCAATCCTGCTTGGACTTTGTGTGTGAGTACCTGTTTGTGTTGCATTCACTTCTGTGTGCATTTTTGTTTCTGTAAGAAGGACAGACATTAAACTGAAAAAAAAAATGTGTAGTTTGTGTTTCTTGTCACAAGACTACTGAATCAAGAATACCGTCCAAAATATAACTCTCAACTTAGGAGAATGTCAAAATTTTTGCCTCATATTTTGGTCTATCCCTCATTAAGTTTCTGGTTTTCTGACAAACTGCTAGGACTACATTTCACTAAATAATGACAGACATTTGAGTTTCAAAGTTCAGCACCTTCAATAAATGCATAACAATGCAAAACTTGTTATTTTTAGCAACTTTCTAAGTTTATATGAGCAATGTTTAAAATCTGTACCTGATTTTGGGCCTTTGTACCCCATACTTTTTGGCATTGTCCTTGATTCCTGCACTAAGACATTGAGAGGCATGGCCTCCAAACACTGGACCCTACCCAGTTCGGCTTTGTTAAGGGCAGATCATGCCTCCTAAACCTGGTGGACTTCTTTGAGACAGTTACCAAGGCTATAGACGAAGGAAAGGTGGTCCACACATCCTACCTAGACCGTGCAAAGGCCTTCGACACTATTCCCCACTCAGGTATTATAGACAAGCTCATCAGCCTGAACATAAACCCCTACATCACGAGATGGGTTGCCAACTGGCTCATGGACAGAACCCACATGGTGAGAGTTGTGGGAGCTAGGTCTGACCCTAAACCGGTTACAAGTGGCGTTCCCCAGGACTCAGTCCTAGGGCCCCTCCTGTTCAGCATATACTTCTCAGAGGTACAGACAAGCACAGGAGGACTATGGCTGACCAAGTTCACAGATGACTGCAAACTAGGGGCTATAATTGACTCACTGGCTGACACAGTCATCATCCAAAAGGGTCTCACTGAGACAGATACCTGGTGTCAAAACCATGACCTCAAGCTAAATGCCAAAAAGTGCATAGTCATCCCCTTTGGAAAAAACAAAGTACCCACAAACTACCATATAGGTGGTAGCCCCCTAAATATGGAAGATGTAATAAGGGATCTGGGGACCCAAGTACATAGTAACCTCTCCTTTGATAATCACATTGCCAAAGTGGTTAGAAAATCCTTCTGTGGGGTTCACCTAATCACAAAAGGGTTTGCATCCAGATCGAAAGAGGTCATTGGGCCCTCTATGCATCACTCATCAGACCCATCATAGAGCACAATGCCCCATTTGGGATGTACCTTACAAGACACCTGCAACAACTGGAAAGACCACAGAAGTACCTCACCAAGAGGATCACTGGCCTCAAGCAGATGCCCTATGCAGCTCAACTGAAGAAACTCCAGCTGTACTCAGTTGCATACCACCTACTCAGAGGTGATCTCTGCCTGACATACAAGGCCATATCCAACCCAGAACTGATGGACATGCTCCACCTAAAGAAAACCATATCCCCTCAAGCCACATGCTCCAGGGATCTAAACCTCATCCCAACAATAAATAGGATGTGCTGGAGGGATAGATTCCTTTCCCAGAGACTTCCCATGCTCTGGAACAAAATTCCAGTCTACATTAGGCAGAGCTCCTCACTTACCCTCTTCAAGAGAAACCTTGACGAGTGGATGGGAAACAGAAAGTTTACCCCAGGGATCACTTCAATGGCTCTGCTGGACAGAGGCACAGGGAGCTAATCTAAGGAGGCAGCGAAAGCCAATGCATTCAGGCTAGGCTTATAAATGCCTTCGGGCAGATAGCCTAGTACCAACCTATGAACCTATGAACCTAAAACATAATATGCTTCTATGTATTATAGAGAATAACTTATACCATACCATCATAATAGATGACCAACTAAAATTTGACCTTCATGTCCACCACTGCATTAAAATAACCCACCAAAAACTTGGAATACACTATAAAAATATAAAGTTCCTAACCCAACACTCCAGAGTCTCTCTAGCACATACCTATCCTCTCCCACATCTCCTCTATAGTTCACAAATACTTACTAACCTACAGACTACCCTACGATCCAAACTAGAAACTACCTACAACAAAGTTGCCCAGTTTGCTGCTTCTCAACCACCAAACTCACATCACTGTCTCTCACTCAGTACCTTAAAGTGGCGACAGCTTCCCCAACAACTACAACTCTCTCAACTATCTATTATACACTCCATCTTCTACAAATCCACCACCTGCCCTAGCATCTCCTCCATAGTCTGTCTGTATACTCCAGCTAGAAACCTCAGAAGCTCCAACCTACACCAACCTAAAATCTTTAAGCCCAAACTATCCTTCGGACAAAACTTATATAGCTACTTCCCTGCTCTAAACTGGAACAAGCTTCCCCGTGACATCAGTAAAATACCAACATACTCAAATTCATAAGTGCTCTCAAACAATACCTTCTTGACATATAAATTTGCAACTGCAAAACTTAACCTCAAACCCCCTGAAGCACACCCACTTTGTTCACTCACTCCACTATCCTTATCTACCTCTTTTATGATTCTACTTCCAACCTCCTCTAAATTCCTTCATCCCTTGCTTTCTCATACTTTGGAATTCTGCTCCTACCTCCCCTATTTTCTCATCCCTTTAATTCCCACCTTCTCCTTCACCTCCTGTCCTCCTCTACTACTCTACCTCTTATTATCACTCGCCACTCCAGCTCATCTAACCCTAGTATGCTAATATGACAAAAAACTGTAACATTATGATCTAGTTATGTTTACTTGTCAATCTCACTCTTCACCACCACTACCTCCCCCCTCCCCCAGCACCAACACTAGTAACTACAAATCTCTCTTTAACTGCCATAACTTTAGCTTTTCATAGGGTGACCTGTATCAAACCTGTCTACTGGACTTCCAACCACTATGGAACTCAACAATTCTCAACATATCCATATCTCTATATCCACCCAGTGTAACCATGCCGATAAGTGTATACAATGTTATTCTATACCATTTAGCAAACTCATACTGTAAAATTTATTCTCTCCTAATCCTAGCATCCTCTCACTGTAACTCTGCTTAAAACTGTAAATATTTCTTTCTTCTGCATTTTATAAGAAAGTACTATGAAACTCACTCTACTGTAACCATACTGAGAAGTGTAAATAAAGTAACCATACTGAGAAGTGTAAATAATGTAACCATACTGTGAAGTGTAAAAAATGTAACCATACTGAGAAGTGTAAATAATGTAACCATAATGAGATGTGTAAATAACGTAACCATACAGAGAAGTGTAAATAAGGTAACCACACTGAGAAGTGTAGATAATGTAACAATTGTGAGAAGTGTAAATAACGTAACCATACTGAGAAGTGCAAATAATGTAACCATACTGAGAAGTGTAAATAAGGTAACCACACTGAGAAGTGTAGATAATGTAACAATTGTGAGAAGTGTAAATAATGTAACCATACTGAGAAGTGCAAATAATGTAACCATACTGAGAAATGTAAATAATGCAACCATACTGAGAAATGTAAATAATGTAACCATACTGAAAAGTGTAAATAAAGTAACCATACTGAGAAATGTAAATAATGCAGCAAAAGTGAGAAGTGTAAATAATGTAACCATAGTGAGAAGTGTAAATAATGTAACTATACTGAGAAATGTAAATAATGTAACCGTACTGAGAAATGTAAATAAAGTAACCATACCGTGAAGTGTAAATAATGTAACCATAATGAGAAGTGTAAATAACGTAACCATACTGAGAAGTGTAAATAAGGTAACCATACTGAGAAGTATAGATAATGTAACAATTGTGAGAAATGTAAATAACATAACCATACTGAGAAGTGCAAATAATGTAACCATACTGAGAAATGTAAATAAAGCAACCATACAGAGAAATGTAAATAATGTAACCATACTGAAAAGTGTAAATTATGTAACCATACTAAGAAGTGTAAATAACGTAACCATACTGAGAAATGTAAATAAAGTAGCAATAGCGAGAAGTGTAAATAATGTAACAATAGTGAGAAGTATAAATAATGTAACTATACTGAGAAATGTAAATAATGTAATCGTACTGAGAAATGTAAATAATGTAACCATACTGTGAAGTGTAAATAATGTAACCATACTGAGAAGTTTAAATAATGTAACCATACTGAGAAATGTAAATAACGTAAGCATACTGAGAAGTGTAAATAATGCAACCATACTATGAAGTGTAAATAATGTAACAGTAGTGAGAAGTGTAAATAATGTAACTATACTGAGAAATGTAAATAATGTAACCATACAGAGAAGTGTAAATAATGTAACCATACTGTGAAGTGTAAATAATGTAACCATACAGAGAAATGTAAATAACGTAACCATACTGTGAAGTGTAAATAACGTAACCATACTGACAAGTGTAAATAATGTAACCATACTGAGAAGTGTAAATAAAGTAACCATACTGAGATGTGTAAAAAATGTAACCATACTGAGAAGTGTAAATAGGGTAACCATACTGAGAAGTGATGTAAATAATGTAACCATACTGAGAAATGAAGTGTAAATAATGTAACCATACTGAGAAGTGTAAATAATGTAACCATACTGCGAAGTGTAAATAATGTAACCATGCTGAGAAGTGTAAATAACATAACCATACTGAGAAGTGTAAATAATGTAACCATACAGTGAAGTGTAAATAACATAACCATACTGAGAAGTGTAAATAATGTAACTATACTGAGAAGTTTAAATAATGTAACCATACTGTGAAGTGTAAAAAATGTAACCATACTAAGAAGTATAAATAATGTAACCATAATGAGAAGTGTAAATAACGTAACCATGCTGAGAAGTGTAAATAATGTAACCATACTGAGAAATGTAAATAATGTAACCATACTGAAAAGTGTAAATAATGTAACCATACTAAGAAGTGTAAATAACGTAACCATACTGAGAAATGTAAATAATGTAGCAATAGTGAGAAATGTAAATAATGTAACCATACTGTGAAGTGTAAATAATGTAACCATACTGAGAAGTCTAAATAATGTAACCATACTGAGAAATGTAAATAATGTAGCAATAGTGAGAAGTGCAAATAATGTAACCATAGTTGTATCTTTCGGCTTTTCCCGGTTAGGGGTCGCCACAGCGGAATTCCGGTCCTCTAATGATTGGCAGTAGATTTTTACGTACCGACTTGCCAGGCTTGACGCACAACCTTCAACAAAGGTACGCCCATTCATGCATGTCTCCACACAGAAGACGCTTTAGCTGAGAATCGAACAGGACAACATCTTACTGTGAGGTGACAATGCTAGCGCAGCACCACCACCGCAGCAAATAATGTAACTATAGTGAGAAGTGTAAATAATGTAACAATAGTAAGAAGTATAAATAATGTAACTATATTGAGAAATGTAAATAATGTAACCATACTGAGAAATGTAAATAATGTAACCATACTGTGAAGTGTAAATAATGTAACCATACTGAGAAGTGTAAATAATGTAACCATACTGAGAAATGTAAATAACGTAAGCATACTGAGAAGTGTAAATAATGCAACCATACTGTGAAGTGTAAATAATGTAACCATACTGAGAAGTGTAAATAATGTAACTATACTGAGAAATGTAAATAATGTAACCATACTGAGAAGTGTAAATAACGTAACCATACTGTGAAGTGTAAATAATGTAACCATACAGAGAAATGTAAATAACGTAACCATACTGTGAAGTGTAAATAACGTAACCATACTGACAAGTGTAAATAATGTAACCACACCGAGAAATGTAAATAATGTAACCATAATGAGAGGTGTAAATAATGCAACCATGCTAAGAAGTGTAAATAATGTAACTATACTGAGAAGTGTAAATAAAGTAACCATACTGAGACGTGTAAAAAATGTAACCATACTGAGAAGTGTAAATAGGGTAACCATACTGAGAAGTGGTGTAAATAATGTAACCATACTGAGAAATGAAGTGTAAATAATGTAACCATACTGAGAAGTGTAAATAATGTAACCATACTGCGAAGTGTAAATAATGTAACCATACTGAGAAGTGTAATTAACATAACCATACTGAGAAGTGTAAATAATGTAACCATGCTGAGAAGTGTAAATAACATAACCATACTGAGAAGTGTAAATAATGTAACCATGCAGTGAAGTTACATAACCATACTGAGAAGTGTAAATAATGTAACCATACTGAGAAGTGTAAATAATGTAACCATACTGTGAAGTGTAAAAAATGTAACCATACTGAGAAGTATAAATAATATAACCATAATGAGAAGTGTAAATAACGTAACCATGCTGAGAAGTGTAAATAATGTAACCATACTGAGAAATGTAAATAATGTAACCATACTGAAAAGTGTAAATAATGTAATCATGTTAAGAAGTATAAATAACGTAACCATACTGAGAAATGTAAATAATGTAGCAATAGTGAGAAGTGTAAATAATGTAACCATAGTGAAAAGTGTAAATAATGTAACAATAGTGAGAAGTATAAATAATGTAACTATACTGAGAAATGTAAATAATGTAACCATACTGAGAAATGTAAATAATGTAACCATACTGTGAAGTGTAAATAATGTAACCATACTGAGAAGTGTAAATAATGTAACCATACTGAGAAATGTAAATAATGTAGCAATAGTGAGAAGTACAAATAATGTAACCATAGCTGTATCTTTCAGCTTTTCCCGGTTAGGGGTCGCCACAGTGGAATTCCAGTCCTCTAATGATTGGCAGTAGATTTTTACGTACCGACTTGCCAGGCCTGATGCACAACCTTCAACAAAGGTACGCCCATTCATGCATGTCTCCACACAGAAGACGCTTTAGCTGAGAATCGAACAGGACAACGTCTTACTGTGAGGTGACAATGCTAGCGCAGCACCACCACCGCAGCAAATAATGTAACCATAGTGAGAAGTGTAAATAATGTAACAATAGTGAGAAGTATAAATAATGTAACTATACTGAGAAATGTAAATAATGTAACTGTACTGAGAAGTGTAAATAATGCAACCATACTGTGAAGTGTAAATAATGTAACCATAGTGAGAAGTGTAAATAATGTAACCATACTGAGAAGTGTAAATAATGTAACAGTAGTGAGAAGTGTAAATAATGTAACTATACTGAGAAATGTAAATAATGTAACCATACTGAGAAGTATAAATAACATAACCATACTGTGAAGTGTAAATAATGTAACCACACCGAGAAATGTAAATAATGTAACCATAATGAGAAGTGTAAATAATGCAACCATACTAAGAAGTGTAAATATTGTAACCATACTGAGAAGTGTAAATAATGTAACCATACTGAGAAATGTAAATAATGTAACCATACTGAGGTGTAAATAATGTAACTATACTAACAAGTGTAAATAATATAACCATACTGAGAAATTTAAATAACATAACCATACTGAGAAGTGTAAATAATGTAACCATACTGAGATGTGTAAATAATGTAACCATACTGAGAAGTGTAAATAATGTAACCATACTGAGAAGTGTAAATAACGTAACCATACTGTGAAGTGTAAAGAATGTAACCATACTGAGAAATGTAAGTAATCTAACCATACTGTGAAGTGTAAATAATGTAACCATACTGAGCAATGTAAATAATGCAACCATACTGAGAAGTGTAAATAATGTAACCATACTGAGAAATGTAATTAATGTAACCATACTGTGAAGTGATGTAACCATACATCGAAATGTAAATAATGTAACCATATTGAGAAATGTAAGTAATGTAACCATACTGTGAAGTGATGTAACCATACATCGAAATGTAATTAATGTAACCATGCTGAGAAGTGTAAATAACATAACCATACTGAGAAATGTAAATAATATAGCCATACTGAGAAATGTAAATAATGTAACCATACTGAGAAGTGTAAATAATGGGGTCTATATTAAATCACCGAACGCTTAAAAAAGCGAATGGTGATTAATTGACCCTATGTAAGTGAAAGCTTACAATGTCGAAGTGTCAGAACAATGTTTTTTTCCAAGGGAAAAAAATCGCTGTTCCAACAAAAAAAAAATTTTTAAAAAATCTATCTCAAACATTGCATTCAGTAGGGGCCTTCTTCACACTCCCTCCCAACCTGGGGGGCTGCACCACCACACCTTCCCTACTTAAATATACGAACTCGAAGACCGCACTATAGTGCTGAAAACAGCAAAGTACCGAAGCGGCCAAGCAAATTCTTTCCCAGGGAAATAATTCACTTAACAGCCACTTTGATATTTTCCGTTTTCAGCCTTTTCAATTCAACCAAGATGCAGTCAAAAGACTGTGTCTTCAGTCTTCTAATATAGTCCCAAATAATGTAATCATACTGAGAAGTGAAGTGTAAATAATGTAACCATACTGAGAAATAAAGTGTAAATAATGTAGCCATAGTGAGAAGTGTAAATAATATAACCATACTGAGAAGTGTAAATAATGTAACCATACTGAGAAATGTAAATAATGTAACCATACTGAGAAATGTAAATAACATAACCATAATGAGAAATGTAAATAATGTTACCATACTGAGAAGTGTAAATAACGTAACCATACTGAGAAATGTAAGTAATGTAACCATACTGAGAAATGTAAATAACATAACCATACTGAGAAATGTAAATAATGTAACCATACTAAGAAGTGTAAATAATGTAACCATACTGAGAAGTGTAAATAATGTAAACATACTGAGAAGTGTAAATAATGTAACCATACTGGGAAATGTAAATAATGTAACCATACTGAGAAGTGTAAATAATGTAACCATACTTAGAAATGTAAATAATGTTACCATACTGTAAAGTGTAAATAACGTAACCATACTGAGAAGTGTAAATAATGTTAGTCTACTGCATTCATCAAGCTTGTTCTATCAAATTTACCGTATCTTAATCTCAGCACCCTTCCACTGTAACCGTGCTGAGAAGTGCAAATAGTTTATTTTCTCTGTATTAAGTAAGCTTGTACTATGTAATATACTCCAATGTACTCATTTTATGAACTCTTTAGATTGCTGTAACAGTCCTATATTACTCTCACTGTATGTACTCCTTGTGATTGTTTGTATCTATCTATTCTACAAGGGAACTTTTCTCCCTGGGCCTCCACTGAAATAGGGCTTTAGCTCAGTTGGACACTGCCGGTCAACAAATGTCAAATAAAATAAATAATAAATAAATGCCATTCACTATGACAGCTACTCCGTAAAATCCAAGCAAACCAATATGTGAATGGATTTCCTGGCAGCTTTATTCTTCCTCTTCTCAGGTGACTACATAAAAAAGTCATGTTCATGACTCCTGTATGAATAAGCTGAATACAAACTTTGCATTATATTGTGCTGAGCACATTGAAGCTTTTTTTCTGTACATCCTCTCAGTCAGTGGGTTATTATTCTAAAGCAGTTAACCTGGTCATAAAAGTATAATAAATAGTAAACTAATACTTACCCTTTGGTTATGTTTCCAATAATCTGCATATCGAATCTTGTATCAAAGCTGAAGGCATATGAAAGACCGCAAGCTATAATTGTCTGTAACATGTTAAAATAAGTAGATATTAATGACAGCAGATTTCCTTTGTTGCATTCCTGTGTAGTGATATAATTACGTAAACTTGTAAAACATGTCAATGAATAAGTTTAACATGTTTAGACAATACAGCTTATTAGTTTCA
Organism: Protopterus annectens; assembly: GCF_019279795.1. NCBI lineage: Eukaryota > Metazoa > Chordata > Ceratodontiformes > Protopteridae > Protopterus > Protopterus annectens. The sequence continues at coordinate 1,196,766,015 of NC_056745.1, forward strand.
TTCTTAAATTTGTTAGGTATAATTTTGGTCAGATTATCTATATCTGTAACTGGATCTACCTGACTACATCGACAGTTCACAACACCGACAACGACTCAGAAGATCGACAAGTCAGAAGACCGACGGAGGAAAACACCGACGCTGAGAACACTGAGATGGGGAAAGGATGTGTAAGTATGCAGGAGTGACAGCCGTTAGGGTGTGAGTAAGGTAAGTGTGCGATGTTGATGGTCTGTAGGGATAGGGGTGGGATAAGTGAGTTGGGGTTAGGGCGCGGGTTAGGTAAGGGTGCGAGTAAGGTAAGTGTGCGATGTTGACGGTCTGTAGGGATAGGGGTGGGATAAGTGAGTTAGGGTTAGGGCGCAGGTTAGGTAAGGGTGCAGTAGTGATATTTTTTGGGTTAGGGGCGGGTTAAGTGAGTTAGGGTTAGGGCGGGTTAGGTGAGTGCGATAGTGACGGACCTTAGGGTTAGGGTTTCAGTTAGGGTTGTAGATAGTTGTGTATGTAAGGGTTAGTGTTGGTTTGTAAGGATTTTGGTGTGCTTGTGTTGTGTGTGTGGGTTTTGGACAGGGGATTTGTTTTGTTTGTTGTTATGATGTGTCGAGTGTATGAGGTGTCGTGTTTGTGAACTGTCGATTATGTGGTGTCGGTGAAGTCGTTGTCGGTGTTGTGAACTGTCGATGTAGTCAGGTAGATCCCTGTAACTAGACCTACATAGGCTCCCATTCCTATAATAAGTGGCACTGCCAATGGTATTTATTTATTTATTTGCTTGCTTGTTTACCAAGTAGGTGATTAACTGGTCCTAGAAACCTCTTCAGCTATGCCCAACTTTAATGCTTAAAGTGTTACATTTGCAATCTGTTTCATAAATCAGGCATTGAAAACATTTAAATATATACAAATTTACAGTAGATAAGAATGCACAACAGTTCAATGTTTACAATATTTACAGATTAACATTTCACGTCACTTCAGAGAGCAAAAAACTCAATTGTACAATTGTGTACCTTGGAAAATAGTATATAATGCATAGGAAAACAGATTTTATTAGAAATAATGCAAAGGACAAAAAAGTGCAGTAAGAAAGACCCTCCTAAAAATGAATGTTTAATTGCTGGCTTCATGTTAACCATCATCGCTAATGCAGTGGAACTTGTTAGTTTCCATAACATATTTAATTAACTTTCTCCAAAAATTAGAATCATCTTTTCCTTTTTTTGAAGTCCACAGACAAGTTGTTTCAATTTGCTGGAGCAATTTTTCTAAATATCTCTTCTCCTATGGGTAAGATGGCCTATGCAGTGTTAAGGGTTCTTTAACATTGACTTTTAGACAGGAGGGTAAGGTCCTTATATATTGTGTTTGTCTCATATGAGGATAGTACCATTTTTATTGTAGTTTATATGCAGACATTAATAAGCTGTTCGAACCGTGATAAATAAAAAATATCCAGTGAAAAGTGAAGGGTTAGAGCTTGGAATCTCCAGATGTTACTTGATAATCTGTGGTAGCTAAGTGTTTTGATTGGAGTTTTGATTTATATTGGAAGGACATACTTCAGCTCGGATATTAAAACATTTCTCTCTGTTGCTGTTCCAGAATCTGAAGTGAGATGATGGGATATAGTGTAACAAGTCTGAACCTTACTGAATACCTTATCCACCATTAGTCTGTATGTTCTTTGAATTGATCTGCAAATATCTGCCTTTATAAAATTATTATAACTGATTTCCTAGTCAGTCAATGGTCATGTTAATAGCACATGCAGGTTTTAGTTTTTTATTAGTCTCAAATAACATATATTAGTAATTATTGAAAGCTTAATGAATGTTTTTTATACGCTCAGTGCATTAAAACATCCTCTAACTGACTTACTATGCTGAAGAGTTGGGCTGGACATAAGGTAAGGAGCATCATCTGCATACATATAGTAACATTTGAAGGGGGAAGTCTCCTAGTAATATCATTTATATAGAAGAAAAAAAAAAGAGGTCTAGTTCCAAAACCTATGCCCATGGAGAAACCTGCTGTTAAAGTTCCTAACCTAGAGAGTTGGCCTCCTGATAACATAGTAAAGGTTCTACTGTTTATATAATTGCCCAGCCATTTAACTGTAGTTTCGCCAAAACCAAATCAAATGTAATTTTTGATTAAGGATGGATGGTCAAAACTTTCAAATGGTCTTTTAAGCTCAGTGAATATTCATTTCTCTTTTAAGATCAATTAATATTCTTCTTGCTATGTTTCCTTTTTCTAAATGGGAGTAAATTGTATCAGTTACAATATAGAGTATTTTATGCCTTTCCCTGAATCCATGTTAGAAATTAGTAATAGATCATAATTATTTATATAGTGCATGGAGTGCCAAGATTACACTCTAATATTGAAATAAATGATAAACTAGATAAAAACCTTCCCACTTGTAACAACGCTTTTAAAGGAGTGCTTAACAATTGTTAAGCACCCCCTCTAGTCACTGTTATAGCTAGGTCTCATGCTAGTGACAAACAGCAGACAGTACTGGCTGGCAAAGAACAGTGGCAGTAGGTAAAACTGCTTCTTTTCTGCCTGCTGTCCATAACTATCGACTGTCCCTGAGTCTGTCTTATATTTTTGCTCATTCCTTTATACATTTTTTAGTTTTCTGGAAATCACTTGGGATTACAGTCAGTCAATAAAGCAAGACATTAGGTTTTCATTGTTTTTATTGTTAAGAAAATGCATATTCATGCAAAACATATAGTTCTATTAATTTTTTAGTGAATAAGAGCTATATTTGCATACATGGCATTGCCAGATCCCACTCTTATGGACCTCCCTGCATATCCACAGAGCAAACAGCACCACAATTGCTGTTCTAAAGACTTAAACCTTGACTGTGATATAAATAGATCCTACTGGAGAGACAGATATGTATCACAGAGACTACCCAGTCTCTGGAACAGGCTCCCTCCCCGTCCATGTGAAGCAGAGTTCCTCACTAACCCAATTCAAGTCCAACTTGGACAATTGGATGGAGAGCAGGAAATTCATCCCTGTTTTGGCACCTATGTCTGTAATGGACACAGGCACCCTGTAAATGGTTCATCTCCCAGGCCCCTGCTTGTAAATGTTTCAACTCCCAAGCGCCTGCTTACACTTATCAAGGGTATCAGAACTTGTCAGAGATTTGAGATGCATAGCTAAGCTTAAAAAGACCCTTGTGGTCGTTAGTCTAGTAAATATCTATGAACCTATTAACCTAATTAAAAACTATCCCTGCTTCTGATCCTTTGTTCTGCCATTAATTTTGGTTTTATTCAGAATTCTGAAGCAAACAAGCTAAGTGGTGTACTGTTTTCTATTTGACAGCATTAAGTTTTACTGGCTTTCTAATCTGGAAAAACACTTTGCACTCCTTAACTTGTTTTTGTGTAAATGATAGTACAGGGAGCAGCTGAAGCTCCATGCACAACAGATAATCATGATCAGCTCTCATATCATAACCCTTACTATGTATTCTTAACATGGATGCCAAGATTCACCTCTTGAGTTTTGATCTTAGGCTGGATTTTTTGGCATCCATGTCTCGAAGACATAATAAGTTGGTTACGATCAGAGACCCACTTATAATCCTGTATGTGCTTCTTTGTCTGAGAATAGACACAGCTTAGCTCTAGGGCATAGGTTAGTGACAGGCCAGTAGTCTTGATTTGTAGTTGGTTCAAAAGTTTTCAAATTAGAAATTATTGTAACACTTTAAATTGATTAGGCAGTATACTTGCTGCTAAAGATAAATTAAAGATATGTGTTAAAGTCAGAAATATTATGTGCAATGATATGAAGGAAGAAAAAAACATTTCTAAACTTGTTTCCTGCCTTTCCTGTAACTGCACTAGTCCAGATACAGATTTGCTATAACCAGGACTGTTTGTAAGCTTCTGTGTCCCAAGCCTTTCTGTGTTGGAATGAAACCTTCTAGCTTATCAGTGGGAGTGGTTTCTGTCCCAAAAATTGTAGTTTATTGGCCATTTGGGCACTTTTTCCATCTCTTTCAACTTTCTGGTTTAAAAGCCTGTGTTTATGCTTGTTTCCCACCTTTCTGTAACTAGTCTAGTCCAGATACAGATTTGCTGTATCCAGGACTGTTTGTAAGCTTCTGTGTCCCAAGCCTTTCTGTGTTGGAATGAAGCCTTCTAGCTTATCAGTGGGAGTGGTAAGCAGTAGGTAGCCTATCTACCACAAGAGTGGTTTCTGGCCCCAAAATTATAGTTTATTGGCCCTTTGGGCAGTTTTTCCATCTCTTTCAACTTTCTGGTTTAAAAGCCCATCTTTCCTGTAACTAGTCTAGTCCAGATACAGATTTGCTGTCCAGATACTGCTATCAGTGGGAATGGTAGCACTAGGTAGCCCTATCTACACAAGAGTGGTTTCTGGCCCAAAAATTATAGCCATCTCTTTCAACCTTCTGTTTCACCTTTCCTGTAACTAGTCTAGTCCAGATACAGATTTGTCTGAGTCCCCATTTCTGTGTTGGAATGAAGCCTTCTAGCTTATCAGTAGGAGTGGTAAGACAAAAGTGGTTTCTGGCCCAAAAAGTATAGTTTATTGGCCATTTGAACAGTTTTTCCATCTCTTTCAACTTTCTGGTTTAAAAGCCTGTGTTTGCGCTTGTTTCCCACCTTTCTGTAACTAATCTAGTCCAGATACAGATTTGATGTATCCAGGACTGTTTGTAAGCTTCTGTGTCCCAAGCCTTTCTGTGTTGGAATGAAGCCTTCTAGCTTATCAGTCACAAGAGAGGTTTCTGGCCCAGAAATTGTAGTTTATTGGCTGTTTGGGCAGTTTTTCCATCTCTTTCAACTTACTGGTTTTCTTTCCTGTAACTAGTCTAGTCTAGATACAGATTTGCTGTATCCAGAACTGCTTGTAAGCTTCTGAGCCCCCCAAGCCTTTCTGTGTTGGAGGGAAGCCTTCTAGCTTATCAGTGGGAATGGTAAGCACTAGGTAGCCTATCTACCACAAGAGTGGTTTCTGGCCCAAAAATTATAGCTTATTGGCCGTTTAGGCAGTTTTTCCATCTCTTTCAACCTTCTGGTTTAAATGTCCATGCTTGCGCTCATTTCCCACCTTTCCTGTAACTAGTCTAGTCCAGATACAGATTTGCTGTATCCAGGACTGCTTGTAAGCATCTGAGTCCCCCAAGCCTTTCTGTCTTGGAGGGAAGCCTTCTAGCTTATCAGTGAGAGTGGTAAGCACTAGGTAGCCTATCTACCACAAGATCCAGGTACAGATTCTTAGTTTTAGCACTTGAATTTGCTTATTTGTGCTCAGCACTTGCTCTTAACTTGTTGTTAGCACTAAATAAGCTACAAATTACTACAGCACTCAACCTTCCTCTTTACCTAGAGAAAAACTGTTTTTGTACTTACTTTCCTCACTTGCTTAGAGAAAAACAGCTGTTATACTCACTTTCCTCACTTGTCAAGAGAAAAGTAGTTTTTATTCAGGCATGTACAAGGGTCAGCTCCCAGTGTTCTCTCCTGTCTATCTTATGATTCTGGGCATCTTGAGGCAATGTAGCAATTGCCTTATGTACACAGACAACCCTCTCCTCCTACCACCCAACACCACAACCTGTGACAGTTGCACTTATCTAGCCAAACTGGAGGTAAAGTTCTCTCCAACCAAGACTGAACTTGACAGTCAAGAGGAGAAGGTAAACACTTGCACTCATCACATAGTCCCACAAAACCTACACCACCAAAATCCACACATAGAAACACAAAAACATTCGCAGAGGCTCTCAGTAATAATCTGCTCAAGCAACAGAGACCTCCAAAGTAGAAATGCAAGCAACCTCAACCCCCCAATGCAACTCAAATGACACATAGCTCACAGACTCAGGGTGCCAATAAACCACAGCCCATAAGACAAACCAACGTACCCAACACACTAGTCATGGGTGACTCTATAGTCAGGCACACTGATGTTCCATTCACCAGGCTAAACAAGGAGAAGATTACTGTCAGCTGCCTGTCAGGTGGCAGGATCCACCACATAACCCACGCACACAGGTCACTCCACAACAAGTACAAATATGACTCTGTCATTGTCCATGTTGGTGTGAATGACCTGAGAAGTACCTCCCTGGACTACATGAAAAGAGACATGGAAGAGCTCTCCGATCTTGTAGCCCAGGCAGGTATGGCCCTAGCCCTGAGTAGCATCCTGCCATCGCCCAGAATGATACAGCAGTACAAGAACAAATGATTGACTTCAATTGGCTAGACTCCTGGTGTCATTCTAAGGGGATCCAGTATCTGTCTGCCTGGGATGACATGGTCGACAGACCATGATGGTTTGCCAGAGATGGCCTGCACCTGTCACCCCTGGGATTCCGGATACTGGTTAAGGCTCTTGCCGCCCCTATAGTACCTTTTTTAGGCAAGGTTCAAATGACAAATTTGCCACTGTAACAGGAACAGGCAAGCAAAAACTGAGGGTAATGCTACTCAATGCTAGAAGTCTAAATCTCAAAATGCACTCACTTGAGGCACTCCTTAAAATGGAGAACATTGATATTTGTGCAGTTACTGAGACCTGGTTCAAGGCTCTAGAGAGCACCCCTGCATTACCAGGCTATAACTCATACCACACTTTTCGGCCATCTAACCTGGACCAGATCATCAAAGGCAGAGGTGTGTCCATATTCATTAAGGATATCCACACCTCCAGGCTAGTTGCGTGGCATAATGCATCCAAGGTTATCCAAGTGCAACTAACTCAGGGCAAAACTGCAATCAAAATTGTAGCTTGCTACAGATTCCCCACCAAACCCCAGGATTCCCACTCCTCTTTTCTTGATATACTGGAATATATTAGGGTTCAACCAAACACCCTAATAATGGGCAATTTCAACTACCTCACCATTAACTGGGAAAACTACTCATGTACCAACTCCTTCCCTCAAAGCTTTCTGGAATTCATAAATTCCAATGCCCTGGATCAACTTATCCACACCCCACCAGGGGCAATAATATCCTAGATCTAGTAATTACCAACATGAGTGACTGGTGTTCCACACCTGAAATCAACTCCTCGTTGGTTAGATCTGACAATAAGCTAATCACCCTAGATATCTGCATCTGCCCCCACCCACCATTAAGGAAACCACTGTAAAAAATTTCTCCAAATCCAACTTCATGCTTCTTAAGACAGAAGTTGCGAACTTCATGACATCCATGCAGACGGACAATACAGCTATGACTGCTGAATCCTACACAAATGCAGTCTATAAGCACTTACACGAGTGCATGGATCATGCTATCCCAAATAGAACCAAGACGCTATCCTCAAAAAAAGGAAGACAATCTGGTAGTCCCCTGCCATAAACAATCTCTACAACAGAAGGAAGAAACTGTTGCAAAAGAGAGTAAAATCCCATGAGTGGAGGGGTTCCCTGGTCAGCCCCAGTAAGAAGCTGAGATCCCTTATAAGATCCTTCAAAGCTAGCTATGAAAACAAAATCACCACTGATTCTAAGGGCAACCACAAAGCATTCTATAGCTATGTCAAGAATCTCAATGGCAACACCCAGATCTGCTCTGAGTTACAGCGCAATGGCACGAAAATTACAGAACCAACTGATATTGCCAACATCTTGGCAGATAGGTTCAGTGCTAAATTTACCCCCCTCTCACCCCCTCAAGGGCCCATATCTATACAGGAAGAATGCAGAGTCCCTGTAATCACATCTATGCAGGTAAAAGCTGCAATTTGTAAAACCAAAAACACAGCATCCATGGAACTGGACAACATCCCAGGCTGAGTTTTACATGAACTTCAGAACAAACTGGCTCCCCACCTAAGCACCATGTTCAATCATAGTCTCACATCAGGCTTTGTGCCCACTGAATGG